>NC_057795.1:10809601-10908779 GCF_018294505.1 Triticum aestivum | reverse complement strand
TGTTAACAGATTTTTTTTGGTGATATTTAGATTGTGTAATTAATTTTGTTCATAGAATTTTAATGATTTTTTTGTTCATAGTATTTAGAAAAAGGAAAGAAAGAAGAAGTAGTTTATATATAGTTGAACTAGCTATCTGATTTAATAAACTAATTTATTTTACTATATAATGAAGTAGTTTGTTTTTAGTAAGTACTACTTATTTATTTATAGTAAGTATTTAGTAGTTGAACTAGATAGTTGATTTAATTAATAAGACTACTTTTATTTAACTATATATAGAAGTAGTTCCCGCGTCGATGTCGGCGATGCCTATCCCGCATCCTCGTCGTCGTCGACTCGGCGGTGGAGGCCTGCTTGATCAGGGCCATGTTCGGGACTAGGCTCCGCCGGGTTGGTATTGGGAGGTGCTACCTTCCAGGGGACGTAGGTTGGTGAGGAGGCAGCCCATTGTTGACCCGATCCTTGTTTGGTGGCGGTCGCGTGGGCCAGTGACGGTGGTGAGGCATCCGGACACCGCGGAGGTGGTACGTCACCGTGTCAGCGAGGAGGACGAGCACGTCCGTCGCTACATGGTTGCATTGGAGGGGAGGTTCGACAATACCTGGCAGGTTCTTCAGAGATCTCACTGGAGCTATGATCATGTGATGGTTCCTTATCTTTGGATGTCCACCGCCCGCGTCGATACCCGTCGGGCGCTACGGTTCTAGTTGTATTAGTGATAATATTCGATGATGTACGGACACCAAGAGATGATGTACTTTTGCTTATAATTATTGAATGCATGCTAATTTGAATACTATACTTTATTTTTGTGATTTGGTTTTGCTTATTGAATGCTCATATTGGATAAGTTCTCCTTCATTCCCGTGTGCTACACAATTTGGTATAATAATGCATTCGGGAATGAAAGAGGAGCTACGTACGTACATCGATCATCGATAGTCAACCCATGATTAATAATAATGATCTAGTTTAATATTTGAATTATGAACGTAGGCCGGAAATGTCGTACTCATCGGACGACGAAAATCGCCCGGGGGAGTGCGACTGGTGCCACGACGACCGAGGTATGTGCGACAGATTCATTGAGCTGGACGAAGATCGGCGCTTCAGCATTAAGCTCGAGGAGACTTGCGATGTTCATACGGTACGCAACGATGACAATAGTTTTTTTCATAATTAAGCACGACTTCAACTATTTTAACGTGTATTTTTCATCTTTTCCAATTCGACTAGCTTAACCCATGCTTTGCAAGACGCTATGTCTTGGAGAGGATGGATTTTGAAGACCATGAAAATTTCGAAACCAAAAAAATTATCCTAAGTACCGAACATGGTGTGGATTTTCAAGTAAAGTTGTACAATGCTCAGAGTGTAACCCATTTTGGTTGCAAAAATTGGGATGCATTTTGCAAGATGTATGGTCTTGATGAGGGTATGGTTGTCACCATGGATCTTGGTGATCCTACAATCGAGCAAGAGACACCTCCGATTTGGGTCTTTGTGGATACACCTCCAGTTCTTCCCTCATGTGAGCTAAACATAGTTATTAAGTAATTTATATTGTTTATTTCAAAATATATAGTTGACAACTTATCTCCATTGACAGCTTATTTTCATTCTTCAAAGAATGTGCGGAAGATGGTAGACAGAACGTACTACACCGAAGGCTCCGAATTAACTTATCAGGAGAAAAATCATCTGGTCGGATTTTGTACTGATCTTGAGAATTACAATATCTACAATCAAACTCCTCAACATTATGGTCAATACGTGCCACTAGTGCACGTGTTGAACTACGGTAACTACCATGGAGATACCTTGGTAAGATTATTTTTTACTATTACAACATCGTGCATCTTTTTGCACACTTCTAAAACTAGTACATCATTGCTAACTACGAAGTTATTACTATGTTTTTCAACAGATAATCCCGAATGATTGTGTGCCTCATCTGATGTATACGCGTGGTAGCCTTCATGTTTTGAACATACGACCAGGTCGTCCTACGAATCTCAACTGTCCATACCGGGTTTCTAAAAGAAGTGGAGACATAACAATCAAAGAATGGAAAAAATGTATGGACAGTCGTAAGGAGCTTCTTGGAAGCAATAAGCAGCAAAAGGCAAGAATTGGAGACAGGATGATCGCCATTCTTCATAATGGAGAGTCAGGGTCTATATTGTTTTATGCTATTTTACCTTAAGGGTGTTTAGGTCCTATACCTGATACTGATGATCATGTGCTAAGAACAATTATGTAGGGTTGGGTTCGATGACTATATATGAGGATGATGATCGTATGACTTATTATTAATAACGAGTAGAAGTTGTATGATGATGCATGATTAGTAGGACTTGTTATTATATACATATATATGATGATGTATGATGCAAAGCATGCATGAGCATGTTATATCTGCGGGTGCAACGAACATAGCAGCAGCGTTGATAAACCAAGGACGAAGATAAGAGAGGACACTTCTCTCTATTAGCTAGCTATAATAACAACCTAAAAATAACCCCCAAAACCCCTAAAGCAGCCACTTTTGTAAAAAAAATTGACTTTTGGTCCCGGTTGGAGCCACCAACCGGGACCAAAGGCCCTCTGACTGGGCTCGGTGCACAGGGCCACGTGGAGCCACATTGGTCCCTGTTCGTGTTTGAACCGGGACTAATGGGTGATGGCATTAGTAACGACCCATTAGTCCCGGTTCATGAACCGGGACTAAAGGCCCTTACGAACCGGGACTAATGGGTGGTTTTCTACTAGTGCCGTTTCATTTTCCAAGTCTAAAATCAGAGAAGCTGAGTATGGGGTGATTATGGTTGACTGGTCATCACTGTTATTTCCCTCCTGTTGTGTTGTTTGGTAGCATACCCATGGTTTGAGCATGTAAATTAGCCAAACCTCATGAATTCCTTGAAAAAAAAGAGTCAATTACACTAGTGGTGTCACAACTTGCCATGAATATGCTCTTTGGTGCTACAAGTTGTGAGATACATCAAAATGGTGAAAAAACTTGGCTCTATCGTGCACATACGGTGCTTTTCTCGGTTTCGTACGAATCTAGAGCTGACTAAGCAAGCCAGCGTGGCATGGGTCCCACTGGCAGTGACCAGACGGTGCGGGCCGGCGCGTGTGATGAGAGATTTTACTAAAATCCCCTTGGAATTTTTAATTTTTTTGCAAAGAAGGCTCGCGTTGGCTGTACGTACAGAGGTGGCCTTTCCTTTATGCGTTTATGACTTGCCTGTTCGGCTCCCTCATCTCGAGCTTTCCTCATATCTCTCTCCTCTCGATTGTTTGGAGGCGGAGGCGGCGGTGATCTGGACGACGACATTGATCGGCGGTGTCGACGATGATGGAGCCCCGCCGACGAGCTCCTGGCGAGGCAGCCCCTGTATACGGTGAGCACGGCTCGACTTCCCTCCTCCGCAGCCCATGATTTTGGTAGTGTTTTCATCGGTTGGTTCGCTGGCGAGAAGCGTTGAGTTCGTATTGATTTCGTCTGGAGATGCTTTTTAGATGGCGTGAGGTTAAAATCCCCCCTCGCATTCATCCGTAGTGTCGTTCGTCTCTAGGGTTTAGCACGGGTTTAGAAAGGCCCTTATTGTGTACATGAACAAATCAGATAGTGTTACAATGTAAGTGCTGCAGTCAAAATAGTATATGTGTTACTTATCTGAATTTTTGGACACTTGTTTACTGAAATTTTGCACACTTGTTAACTGAATATTTCGTCAGTTGTTAACTGTATTTTTCAACACTGTTTAACTGAATATTTGAACAAGTTAACTGCAAATAAAATGTACATTGTTAATAGAATGTTCAGAAATTTGTGTAGTTAGTTGTTGTTTTCAGAAATGTATGTAATGTACTATTCGTTGTTAACTGAATATGTTTGTGCATTGTAATCTGAATTACTTTGGCACTGTATGCAATGTAGGTGATTTTGGTGGACTGTTCACTGTTGAGATCCATCATGTGCTTCTCCTTCTCTGCTTCTATCTCGCCAACTATCTCCACCAGCTTCATCTCCAGCACCTCATTCTTCTTAGCTAATTCAGCTATGACACTTCTTTCCCTCCCCTGCCATGGTTTGTCAATCCATTTGACATAACCAGAAGTCCTAGCATCCTGTTCAGTCAACAAGGTTTATGTTATCAAGAGTAATTATCAGCACCACAATGTACTGCATGACAAAAATTGCACGACAGAGAGGGGTCAGAGAGGAGAGAGAGGGTCAGAGAGGAGAGAGGATGAACGACAGAGATGAGAGAGACCGTGTGAGCTAACCTCAGTGTAGAAGTGCATGCTCTAGCCAATGCAACCAAAAAACCGATCTGATGGAAGAGACTAGGCAGCACATTATACGTCAACACTCCCCCTCAAGTATGGCTCCCTCAGGCCTAAATGTGGACCGAAAGTGGGCTGCGGTTTTAATTGCGCCAGCCGGGTCTTGAACTCAAGACCTATTGGCTCTGATACCATGTAGAAGTGCATGCTCTAGCCAATGCAACCAAAAGACCGATCTGATGGAAGAGACTAGGCAGCACATTATACGTCAACACTCAGGTTCAATGGCTCACCGCCGTGCTCACTTCTACACCTTCGCCACCGTGCTCACTTCTGCACCTTCGCCGCCGTCCTCGACGCAGAAGACGACCGCCGCCGTGCTCGATGCAGAAGACCGCCGCCGTCGTGATCAAAGCACAAGAACGCTGCCGCCGTGCTCTGCAAAATGGGGAACGAGGGTTACGGATTTGGCCACCTCTGTACATGCATGCTTATTTTTGCAAAAAAAAAATCCAAGGGGATTTTAGTAAAATCTCTCGCCACACGCGCCGGCCTGCACCCTCTGGTCGCTGCCAGTGCGACCCATGCCACGATGGCTTGCTTTGCTTAGTCAGCACTAGATTCGTACGAAACCGAGAAAAGCACCGTATGTGCACGATAGAGCCAAGTTTCTTCACCACTTTGATGTACTCCTCTGTTCCTAAATATAAGTCTTTGTAGAGATTTCACTATGAACTATATACGGAGTAAAATGAGTGAATCTACACTCTAAAATGCATCTACATACATCCGTATGTGGTTCATAGTGGAATCTCTTGAAAGACTTATATTTAGGAACGGAGGGAGTATCTCACAACTTATAGCACCAAAGTGCACATTCATGGCAAGTTGTGACATCACTAGTGTAATTGACTCAAAAAAAACTGAATTATTTTATACAGAAGACAAATAAGCCATTTTGATAAACTTCTAACCTGCAACAAACTGATAGCCAACCCTGACTGTTACAAGGTTTTCCCTCACAAGTAAGAATTCCTTCTTCCCATTTGTTCAGCATATCTCATAGGATATCTCATTTTTGAGTCATGATGTGTGTTGTTCTGCCTGTATAAACTTGCACGAATTTTCAGTACCTTCTTGTGTGTTTTTGTGCTTGACAATACTCCCTCCGTTCCAAAATATAGCGCGCCCACGCTTTTCGAGGTTCAACTTTGACCATAAATTTAACCCACGAGACCGACTGCGGTGGGATCAAAAATTATATAATTAAAAACTTTTTTTGAATACGAATTCATTGGTATAATTTTTTCGCCCGCCGCAGTCGGTCTTGTTGATTAAATTAATGGTCAAAGTTGAAGCACGGAAACCGAGGACACGCTATATTTTGGAACGGAGGGAGTAGCTTTGAAGGCGCCCAGAAAAGAGGGGTCGGCAAGCACTCAGCAAAGCAGGACGGTCACATGATTTCTAGGAAGGAGGGCTCACCGTAGCAGTAAAATTATTGATGAGTGGTGATTGTTTGGTAAAGAGGACAATGTGAACAGGCAGTGTTCCCTCAAACAGTCAGTCTCACTTAACAGTCACACATGTGAAATAGTTGAAGGTTGTCTGCCTCAATTATCCAGGACTCAAGATAAAGCTTTGGCTCAAATTTACAAGGCACATCCGCTGGACATGATTATATTACGCTGTCTTGTTTGTCATTATTTCATGTACCTTGAGCTGGCGATTTAGGCTAACTCCACCGCGCGACTCCAAACGGACGTCCGGATTGGCCCGAATTTGTCCCTTTGGGGCGCCGATGGGTTCGCCCATGTCCGGCCGTGTCCGTTGGGTCGTGCGTGCGCCCACCGCGCGGCCGCACTCCAAATCGTGTCCGGGGTGGACGGGAATAAAAAACTGAATGAAATAACTAAAAAAGCAAATAAACGCATTTATAAAAACATAAAACATATATAGGGGTCGGCCACAAAACGGAACAGTTTTAACGGCCACTTAAAAGGCCCAGTTTAATAATTAACATAATAACAAAATAAAAAAACTCGTCCCGCGCGCTCCTGCCGCGCCCCTCAGTGCCGTGGCCGTCGCCGTCTTCACTGGCCGCCGGTGTCGTCGTCG
Organism: Triticum aestivum; assembly: GCF_018294505.1. Taxonomy (NCBI): domain Eukaryota; kingdom Viridiplantae; phylum Streptophyta; class Magnoliopsida; order Poales; family Poaceae; genus Triticum; species Triticum aestivum. The sequence goes on along the minus strand of NC_057795.1, from coordinate 10,902,359 downwards.
TCGCTGACGAGGTCGACGTACTCCGGCGGCGTCCAGAGGTGGGGTGGCGGTGCGTGGTAGACGGGGGCGGGCTGGATGGCCGGAGGTGCCTGCACCACCTCCTCCCGCGGCGACGCCTCCCGCTCCGGTGACCGCGGCGGAGTGGGGCACCAGTTCACGCCCACGCCGGCGGCCATCTCCGGCGCAGTGCAGGACCAGCCCCACCCCTGGCCCAGCAGCTGCTCGAACGCGGGCGGGTCCTCCTCCATTGGCTGCTCCGTGACGGCTGCCAGCTGCAGCTCCGGGAACGCGACGTCCCCGACGGCAGAGAGGGCGATGGCCTCCTCCAGGCCGTCCCACTGCCGCTCGTCGTGTGTGTTCATGGAGTTGTCCATGACACGCTGCAGGAGACGGGCCTCCTCCTCCGCTGTCATGCGAGGAGGGGGAGGTGACGACGGAGACGAGGAAGGCGACGGCATGGGCGTCAGGCCGCGCACCCGCGTACGCCCGCGCGGCTCTGCACGTGGCCTCTGCGGCCCCGACACGATGCCGGCGAAGTAGGACGCGCGCCGCACGTCGTGCTCGTCCTGGAGCCATGTGTCCCACAGCGGGGAGTCGGGGGCATACCAGCGGCGGCGGTTGATCTCATCGCGCCGTGCACGGCCGGCCGCCGGCACTGGCGGGATGGGGACACGGTCCGCGGGGAGGTGCCATCCGTTGGGGAGGTGGGCGTCGCTCCACGGGACCGGCGTCCTCGTCTCCCAGTACCTCCGGCACACATCCGCGCAGATGTACTGCCGGTCGCGCTCGCCGAAGGGCCTAGGGGCAATGGTGAAGGGGGCCGGCGCGGGGGCGCGACGGGAGGAGTGCGACGGTGACGCGGGGGCTCGATGGGAGGAGCGCCGCGATGACGCGGGCTCCTCCTTTTTCACGGATCCGCGGCGGCGGCCGGAGGAGGAGCCGGCCTCGCGGTCGTGCATCCCCTTGCGGTTCCACAGACTCATGGCTGCGCCCGGCCGGCGAGCTCGAGGGCGGGGAGTGGCTAGGGTTTGGGTGTGTCGGCTTTCGAGGGGGCAGAGAGGGGCCGGCGTGGGGATGAGGACGACGACCGGTCCACGGGGCCCATTTAAGAAGGACGCCGACCCGTCGCTGTGCGGATGACAGGTGGGGCCACCCGCCCGTGCGCATTTATGTTGACGGGTGGGAGGTAGGTGGCCGCCTGCCACGCGGCCCCGACGCGGACGTTCAAAGCGTCCTTCGCTGTCCGCCGCGACCCAAACCCGGCGCAAGTTTGCGCTCGAAATGGGTCGGCAAGGACACAAAACGGACCAGATGGGTCCAGGCCGTTGCGCGCTAGGCCGTCTCATTTGTCCCTTTTACCCTAAACGGACGGGGCCGGACAAGATAGGGTCGCGTGGTGGAGTTGGCCTTACATCGGGTTGGCTGGGTGTGCTTCTCTTCAATTAATTGCATCTCTGGTGATGAAACTTATGAGCAGCTGCGACAGAGTTTGACAAGGTAATCACTATATAATCAGTGTAAGTTTCTCATTGGTCTGTGTACATTGAGCTTAGTTTGTGCTTTTCTGACGGCGCGCGCTACTTTTCATTGATTAGTATTAAGTTTTGTCTCCTGAACTTCATCCTTAATCTGTGTGCAAATGCATAGCCTGACAACCACAGCTTCGTTGAAACTTCATATATCTGTAAAGAAGAAAAGATAGCAAGGACGTAAAACAAAATTTCCCAAGTGGGGGGATGATTGGTACCTCCTGCACTATTTTGTACAGCCAGCAATCTGTCGGCAGGGGAGGGTCACATGTGAACAGAATGCAGAGGAGGGTGGATGTGTCTCTCAATTATTGAGTGCTCCACTCCCAGTCTCCATTCGCACTCCGTTATTGATCTTTTTCCTCGTTCCTCGAGTCATCATTGTTATTTTTCACCAAGGTTATTTTTGACAATGGTTGCAGGGTGCGCAGGAAAGAGGGGTCAGCAGCACTCAGCACGGCAGGTTCACATGATTCTTGGGAAGCAGGCTCACCGTTGTAGCAGTGAAATTATTGATGAGTAGTGATTGTTTCGTAGAGAGGACAGTGATGATGAACAGCGAGTGTTCCCTCAGTAGTAATATTAGTTTCATGCATTTTCTGGTATTGCCAGTGTACAAATGTATACAGCTTGTGTATGTCTTTCATTCATATATATAGAGTAGACAGGTTACTGCAACTGCCTTTGCACTTTTGGGAGCATAGAGAAAAAGAAAGGGGATTAATTTTCCATTTTGTTCACATGGGGTTAATCAATTAATATTCACTGGACGAAGTTGTTGTTTGGAAGAAAAAATATCCGTATTAAAGGCTGCACTGCAAAGCACGGTCACATCTCACATGTGAACATAATGCAGAGGAGGGAGGGGTCAGCACTGCGCTCTGCTCTCAATTATTGAGCGCTCACTCTCACTCTCACTCCCAGTCTTCACTCCCACTCCCACTCAATTATTGAAGTCCCTTCCAGTTCCTCTCGTCTTTCCCCTCTTCCGTCACCGCCAGTACCCCCACGCTGCCGTCTCCAAACCCTCACCACCGGAGGAGAACAAGGAGATCACAAGCAGCTGGCAGATGGAATCGATGGAGCATATCAAGGAAGGCCATGATGCGGATGGTTAGTCCAGTCCATTCTTTTACTGACAACCTTGCTGCAATTAGCTTTTGCATCTTCATGTGGTTGTCTACCTGTGCATTAGGAGTATGCATATCGATGCTAAGGACATGTTGCAACAGAACATTAGAGGTCCTTGCGAGAGTGCTCTCAAATGTTTATGTTGAAATAATGCTGTACTCTCCTGGGAAAAAGTTGGGATGTATTAATTCCAGACTGAGCCTGGGAGAAAATGGTCAAAATGTGTTGTAGATTTATGTGGTTGTGACTGTCTGGTTTGCCATTTCTGTTTTGCATTTTCAGGACCAGCTCACTATGTAATCTTTTACTACAAGGCCAGCCTGTAGATGAATCCTGAATGTTATTAGTATAACTGTCTTCTCTCATAAGCTAAAAAAAACAAGGGTTAAATTTCCTGTTGGTTGTGCAACGCTTAGGTCAGGATATCTCATTTTGGAGTTGTGACATGTGGTTGTTCTGCAGGCACATGAATTTTAAGTATCTGGGAGCTTGAGCAAGGACCAACCAGCTTGGGTAGTACTTGGTCTCTGCTTGTGTCTTTATGTGGTTTGAAGCCGCTGAAAGAAATGATGCACACTCTGTCTGTCGATTATTGAGTACTCTTGCTTCTGCAAACCTCTTTTCTCTCCTTGCTTGCTAGCTAGGCGGAGACGACTCTGTGCCCGAGAGTGAGAACCAACCATGGAAAGATTTCTGGTGAGTGCAGCTACAGGAACGATGAATTCCCTCCTGGGGAAGCTGGGAACCATCTTGAACAATGAGTACAAGCTGCTAAAGGGTGTTCGTGATGACATCAAGTTCCTCAAGAGAGAGCTCGAGGCCATGGCAGCATTTCTCCTCAGGATGGCAGACATGGAGGAACCTAACCCCCAATCCCAGCTTCATGCTGACGATGTGCGGGAGCTGTCCTATGACATTGAGGACAAAATTGACAAGTTTATGTTACTTGTCAACCATGAGTCCAGTTCTCAGTCAGAAAGCTTCAAGGAACTTCTTAACAAATGCATGAAAAAGATAGCAGACATCAAGACTCGCCATAAGATCGCCAAGGATGTCAAAGACATCAAGAGCCAAGTCAAGGAGCTGGCCGAGAGGCATGCAAGGTAAAGAATGGTTTATCATCATGCCCCAGAATTTTGTATCAAGTTCCTTTGTCTTTCAAGACCTTGTTTTTCCATTAGTGGCTCTCTGGTATCTGCCTTAAATTTTGTCACTTGCTTTTGCTTATATCCAATTTCTTGATCCCCCACTGAAGGTACAAGATCGACGAGTCTTCCAAGCCTAGAAATGAAAAGGTTGACCCACGACTTTGTGCGGTATTTAAAGATACAACAGAGCTTGTTGGCATCGATGCCCCGAGAGATGACCTTGTGAAGTTGCTAACTGACGAGAAAGGAGAATCAGCATATCAGCTCAAGGTTGTCTCTATTGTTGGAACTGGGGGGCTAGGTAAGACGACCCTTGCTAGACAGGTTTATAACAAGATTGGAGCAAACTTTGATTGTCGAGCATTTGTGCCGATCTCACGAAGCCCTGATATGTCGAAGATCTTGAGTTCTATATTTTCCCAATTGCGCAACCAAGATCAATATCATGCTGGAGCAGGGGATCCAACACTCCTAATTGAGCAAATCAGAAAATTTCTAGAAAATAAAAGGTATGTAACTAGTACAGCTAGTGGTTGCATAACATTCTGAGAAAAATTATTCAACTCTTGCTTAGATTTGTCGTTGGCTGTGTCCTAGTATCTATATGCAACTACTACTTTTATATTCTTTCAAAACTATAAATTGCAAGATGATATTCATAGTTGCGCTAACGACTAAATGATTTGAATATAGGCGCTATTTTCAACCTGCACATGGTTTATATATTGACATATTGGTATGTCTCTGTTTTCGGGCTTCAACTATTTTCCCTTGCCAGTTGTCGTTTGCCAAGCTATTCGATGGGAAATACTGACGCAATTTATCGAATGCCTCCAAATTTAATTCTCAAATCTTCAAAAACTTGCTTTTCTACATTACATCATGTGTATCTCTCATTACTAGGGAAAACCCTAGATATTAGCGCGAGTTTTTTACCTAGCAATAGCGGCAGGGTCTCGCGCTAAGGCTAGGGTGCTACAGGTAACTTTTAGCAGTAGCACTGGTCTGAGCCCTCGCTACTACTAAGTCAAATATTAGTAGTGTTGGATTGGACCAGCACTATTGCTAAGTACTAGCAGTGTGGGCTTCTACCCCACGCTACTACAATTCGTCTGTATTTCATTTCTTTTGTTTTACTGTATTTATACACCATTATACAAATTTTAATACAATAGCAATTAAGAGATTGTTGTATCATGATGAATTATTATACCAGTGGGTGAAAGAAACGCGGATTAGATTTAAGTGGATGGATTCAAGGTGACCAACATGGATTAGCAGGACGATCCATCCTTCAATCTAATCCGCTTTTCATCCACCGAATGATATAATAACTCATCATGATCATAATAACAACTCATCATCATCATCATCATCATCATCATCATAGTCATATAAGAACTCATCATCATAATAACAACAACAACTCTTCATCATCATCATCATCATATAAGAACTCATCATTCTAGAACGTTCTAGCACATAACTCATCATCATCATCATCATAATAACAAATATTCATCGTCCTCATAGTCATAACCAACACTAGCTAATTGTTCTTAGCACATGATAACTATTAGCTAGAACGTACTCCTCTCTGCTAGGTAAAATAGCATAAAACAGGAGAACCCCTCCATCTCCATTATGGAGAATAGAGATCCACCTGTCTCCAATTCGTGGGCTGCTCACCATGTTGCCTCCAAGTAGTTCCCTGCGCGCATTCATTAATTTTCTCAATCATTTGATTCTAATGTCTTCATCTCTTCAAGAAATCGAATATGGACAGTAGAAAGCCCTAGGCAAATTTGGTCCTAAGCTATCAATATCCATGTCACCTTTGATATACATCAGATTAGGCACACAATCCTTTGGGAGCTTCTGTTGAAGAACATAATGGTAACATAGTTAGCAATAGTTTAGCTTAAGAAAAATGTGTATGAAAAAGATGGACTAGTGACACAATAGTAAAAAAAACTTACCAGGCTATCTCCATGGATGTAAGCATAGTTCAGCATGTGGACTAGTGGCACGTATTGACCATAATGTGGGCTACTTTCATAAGTGATGTTGAAAGTCTCAACATCATTAAGAAGTGATATAAGATAATTTTTCTCCTTCCAATTCAGTTCGGAGCCATAACTTTAGTAGGTATTGTCTACTACCTTCCGTATATTTCTTGTAGAATGAAAATAAATTGTCAACTATTTTTAAATAAACAATATAAATTACTTAACAAATTGTTTTGACTAACTGACATAGAGGTAGAACTGGAAGCATATCCACAACGACTCAAATGTCGATATAATCTTCAATATCATCTTCAGGACAAATATCAAAAGTTATTTTAATATCCTCATTAAATCCATATGCCTTGCATAGTCCCGTCCAATTAGAGCAACCCAAATGGGCATGGTTTACCACATTGTATAGCTTAACCTCAAAGGCGAAACCATGCTTCGTCCTCAGGTGAGCTGTCTTTGTCTCCATACTCTCATGATCTTCAAAACCGAGATAATCCAAGACATATGGTCTTGCATGTTAGGGGATGCACTAGTCGAATTGTAAAAAACAGAAATTACAGGTTGAAGCAAAGAAGCACAAGTCATGCTTAATTACAAAAAAAAACATGTCATCGTTACGTACCGTAAAAACTTCAAAGATCTGGTCTAGTTTGATGGTGAAGCACCTATCGTTTTCTAGGTGAGGCCTGTCACATATACCCCGGTCGTCGCTGTAGTATTCACACTCAGGGATCCTATCGTCGTCAGAAATTTCCTATTTTGATAATTTAAAGATTAAAAATTGATGGCAATTACCAGGAACTCAACGCACAGATCACTATTCAGCACTGGTTGACTTTCGGTGCGTCGAGTCTTCCTTGAAAAACTCTCATTTCACGTGGTGTATATGGTGAGCACTCCCTCTCTGATATTGTGATAGTCAGTGATGGTCTCTCCTCCTTCTTTCCAAAGTGCATTACACCAAAATGTCTAGCACCTTGGAAAGAAAGAGAAGCGACCCCCACGACAACAGTCGGGATTCTTCCTCTCTGATATTTCGACTGTCAGTGATGGTCATTACTCCTCCTTCCCATAGTGCATTACAAAGGTCTAGCACAAGGAGAAGAAGGATAAATGACCCCACCGACCCCAATACAACACTCGGGATTCTTCCTCTCTCATATATGGAGCAAGGAGCCCCAATACACTGAAAATCAACCCCTTACATGTATGGAGCAATGGCATAAAATGACATATGTTTGCCGGAATGTCGCTTTTCTTGTTCCGGCAAATCACGAGCACTCGATATTCCTACTTTTATAGCACAGGTCATGATGAAATTCACGAAAAATTTAAGCATGACCTTTCCTAAAATAGGACATATCGAGCGTCTGAAATTTGCCGGAACGGATATGATCAACATTCCAGCATAACATAGGCCACTCGGAGGTGTTCCCTGCAAAATCATATACATGTCCAAAGGAACAACCAATACATGTCGAATATCCATCTTCTACACATCAACAAATGTCCAAAATCATACTCATTGTTGATCAAGTACAAGCTCTTCATCTTTAAATCAGAAATATATATACCTCAGTGGTCTTCTGTAGGTTGTTCTTGAGGTTCTGGTTATCCTTCTTCGTGCACCTCCTCGCTTCTTCACACTAGTTTCTCTGCTTCAAAACAAAATATGAAATTAAGATACGAATTTCGATCATCAAATCTCATATAGCATTCTTTGATGACAAAGTGAGAATGACATAAAATAACTTGTAATAAATTGGAAACAGCATTTGTATATTTTATTTGATACCTAAAATATTTAAAGGTATTTGGTCAACAAAAATACCTAAAAATATTTTATTCAAAACCTAAAACATTTTTATACGAAACCTAAAACATTTTTATATTCAGAAAATCTATTCGATTACTAGTTTTCTATTCTATTCAAAAGACCATTCTACCTATCTGTATTATACAATAAAATTCACACTACTGCCTACTACCATTCTACCTATCTATTCTATTCAAAAAACCTGCATTCTACCTATATTTCCTATTTTGTTCTATTCAAAATACCTACATTCTGTTTTGAAAACCTAAATTTTCTATTCTGTTCAAAAAACCTACATTCTACAAGCAAATTCTACCATTCTACCTACCTACCACACTACTGCCTACTACCATTCAACCTATCTACCATCCTACCAATTTAGTGGAAGAACAGAGGGAGGAGGGAGGGAGGGAGGGAGGGAGGGAGAGCTACCGAGGGAGGAGGGAGCGGTGGCGGCGGCGGGTAGCGACGATGGCTGGCCATGGTCGCGGAGCGCGAGAGAGAGGGAGGAGAGTGACTGATGAGATGAGGAAACAGACGGCCGTTCGGGAACAAGGTCAGCTTAGTAGTAGCGCGGGGAAGACAACCGGCGCTACTGCTATCTTTTTAGCAGTAGCAAGGGGTCCATGGACACCGCTGCTACTATAGGCAGCCCCGGTGGGTATGGTGGGGTCCACACATCAGTAGCGCGGGTTGTCATGCCCGCGCTACTACTATGGGCTTACGTGGCGCCGGCCCATTACCCCACACTACTTTTAAGCCTCTACCTATAAGTTATTTCCTAGTAGTGTCTTTTGTTAATTAATCTAAGATTTTTCTTCTAGATTTATGATATTTTTTAATCATATTCAACGTTTAAATGTTATTTCCAGTCATACCATTTGCTGCATCATGCTTGAGCACTTCAGGCGTGTGACGTTGTCTTACTAAATTGTTAATATCTCCACCATCACATGCACGCAATCTTCTCTTTGGCTTAATTGCTGCAAGCGTATATCACCTAATTTCTCGCATTTTCTCTCCAAGAATTGATTGAGCCGTAAGACAACTTGCATACTGTATGAATTATTTGTCGATGAATTTGTACCAAGGAGGCTGTGGTTCTTACTTTTATTCACATCAGGACTTCCTCCTGCGATGGGATTCTTATCTAGACTTGGATGCTCATATCTCATTTGGCACTAATATTTCTGCATTTGCATTTTACTCTAACTGCACATTTGGCTGGTGTGGTTTCAAATACCATATTCGGCTAGTAGAAAAACACACACTCAAAAGTCACATCTACTTAATACTGATACAGTACAAAGGTTGTACACTTTGTTTTGGTTCATACTACAATAGGGAGACTATTTATGTAACTCCCATACAAATTTGTTAGAAATTGTTGTCGTTTCTGTACTAAGATTAAATGATGAACCCATCCCCAGTCATACATAACCTCTGTACCTAGCTAAATACTTTGAATATCCAGTGGTCCTCCGATACTCTTACATTACATACATATAATTTAATTTATTATTTTAACAGAACTGTACTGCAGGTATTTGATCGTAATTGATGATATATGGGATGCACAAACATGGAAATTTTTGGAATGTGCTTTTGTCAAGAGCGGTCTTGGCAGTAGAGTAATGAGCACAACACGTAATAATGATATAGCAAATGCATGCTGCTCTTGTGACAGGGATCTTGTCTACAAGATCAAACCACTTAGTGATGCTGACTCAGCAAAGTTATTTTTCAAGAGAATATTTGGTGATGAAGAAAGTTGTCCTTCTAGCTTGAAAGAAGTCTCAAAAGATATTTTGAGAAAGTGTGGTGGTTTGCCACTGGCTATCACTGCCATATCTAGCTTATTGGCAACTGGGAAAACAGAACAGGAGTGGAATCAGGTACGGAGTTCTATTACCTCTGTTGAAGGCAAAAGTTCTGATATAGAGGCTATGAAATACATTTTGTCTCTGAGCTATTTCGACCTTCCATTCCACCTAAGAAGTTGCCTACTATACCTTACTATGTTTCCTGAAGATTATGAGGTTGAAAGGAAGCGGTTAGTACACAGATGGATTTCTGAGGGTCTTATCCGTGGCAAAGACAGAGAAGATCTTGTTGAATTGGGAAATACGTATTTCCATGAGCTTATTAACAGATGTTTAATACAACCGGTGGAAGTAAAATATAATGGTAAGGCATCAAGTTGCCGAGTCCATGACACCGTCCTTGATTTCCTCATTTACATGTCTGACAAAGAGAACTTTTGTACTTTGTTAAGCAATAAAGCAAAGTCAGATCGCAGAATTCGTCGCATCTCTCTGATGGGAAATGAAGATCCAGAAATTATCGAGCAATTGGATTTATCACATGCTCGTTCACTTGGTGTCTTTCGGCCTACCAACCAGTTGCCTTCCCTTGTGAAGTCAGAAGCTCTGCGTGTGCTGGACTTAAGATGGTGTGCAGAATTGGGAAATCATGTCAAAGATATTGGGAGACTTATTCAGTTGAGATACTTGAACATCAATGGTGTACGTGTAACTGAGCTTCCTAAACAAATTGGAGACTTGGAGCATCTAGAGACACTTATTACGGATCCCAATCTTTCTGTGCTACCTGAATCAGCTAGTCGGCTAAAACGCCTGGCTCGTCTGTCTGTTGGAAATAGCACCAAATTGCCGGATGCGTTTGGAAACATGGAGAACTTGCAAGAGCTTTGGCAAATAAACCCCTTTATTCAATCACCGAACTTTGTAGAAGAGCTTGGCAAACTAATAAATCTAATGAAGCTGAAAATTTTGTTGAGGTCAAGCGGATTTGCAAGCTATGATGAAAAAAAATGTATAGTATCCTCCCTCTTTGAGTTGGATAACTGCAACCTTCGCAAGCTGTCTATTACATTTGAGTGGGGAGTAGAGGATGGCTTCATAAGAGATATGTGCTTCCCAAGTCTCAATTGTGTCAAAAACATTTGTCTCTGGCATAGAGAAACCCGTTTGTTTGCCAAGTGGTTGCTTTCACTTTCCAACATGCAAAAATTGTGCATCAACCGTGGGAAGATAGAACAACAGGATGTTGAGATGATTGGAACCATATCTACCCTGGTCAAATTTAAGTTGTTCATAGACAGTGGAGATCCCATCAGCATCTTCATCAGGAGTGAGGGATTTCAACAGTTACAGATGCTTGTACTCAAGTGGTTTAATGGGTTGAAGTTTGAAGCGGGCTCTATGCCGAGTCTCAAGGTGCTTCAACTCCTTGTTTACGTGCGTAAGTTAAAAGATTCTGGTAGTGATTTTGATTTTGGTATCCAACACCTCGCCAGCCTTGCTAGCCTCCATGTTCGTATATTCTGCTTGAGAGCGAAGGCGGCCGATGTGGAGGCTCTGGAGCATGCTTTGAAGAGCATGGTGGAGGCAAACCTGAACCATCCTGCATTGGAAATACGTAAATGGTGTGAAAAGGACATGTTACCAGATGAGTTATAAAAGGACCGGACATGTACTGGATATGATGGATACACATGTTGCATCCGATTGCTAGTAGATGTGAAGAAACTCTTGCAGATTTACTCGTTTGCATTTCAGTCCTCCTAGGCTGGGACCCGTAGATTAGTACATTGATGTAGCGAATATTTGATGTTGTAACCATGATTTTCTACTGTTATTTCCCTTGTTATTAAGACCTCCCAGTAAGATTGAATTGATTACGGGTGTTCCTGGTTGCAATAAGGATACTGGATGCGTTGTTATTGTTCGTTTTTTCCGGCTTGTGCATCTCTTCCCAGCAAATGCTCTTGTAACATGTGGCTTCCCTTTTGTTGGAGATGGCCGTGTCGTCCGCCTGCCATGGTGCACCACATCAGCTCTTGGACGACGTACGTGGATCTTGACAGTCATGATGTTAGCCATAGCCGCACTTGTGCTCAACACATGTGGTCCGTCTCGCTTGTCCAGAAGTGTTCATCGGTGGCGGTTGTTGTTCTGCTGCATTGGTACTACGCGGCTTTAGCACGACGACTTCCTGACTGTCTACTACAATAAGTTTTGTCCGACTCCGGCAAAGGAGGAGCAATGATGGCGGCACGCCTTCGGCTCGCTTCAGTGCTTGTAGTTGTTGCTACATAGTCTACGGATCTGCATGTAATTTTTGTTATGTCTTGTGTTCGTTGTACCACCATGATTAAAGATGAATAGATTTGAAGTTTTCTCAAAAAAAATGGTTTTGAACCAAAAGGGACCGCAAAAGCCATACTTGGTTTATTACGAGGTATAGCGCGTGCTCATTCCTGTTTCTTTTAAATTTTTGGTTTTCCTTTTTTTCTTCTAATCTTTTAACCTTTTTATTTTATTTTATTCTATTCTATGGGGTAAAATACACGACATTTTCTAGACCTACATGAAAACTTTGTTCTCTTAAATTTTAGTAACTTTTACATATTTTTCAGTCTGAAGAATATACGAACCTTTTACAAAATATGTGTACAATTCTTCAAAATACAATTCACCTTAACAATGAATGCATGCATACTTTGAAAAACTACATGCATTTTTAAAATGTGCAACTATCTTTTTTAGTGCATCATTTTTTAAAGAATACGTAAAGACTTTTTAAATTACATGTACATTTTTAAAATACGTTCAAGTATTAGTCGGGTTACACTATCACTATTTTTTAGATACATGATGAACACTTCTTCAATACCCGATGAAATTTTTTAAGACGCAACGAACATTTTTAAAATTGAGGTGAAAGTTTTTTCAATACACAAGGAACGGTTTTTAATTCAAGAAGAATAGTTTTTAAAATATATAATGAACATTGTCTTAATCTGATGTACAAGAACAGTAGTAAATAAAAATAATCTTGTCAAATATATATTGTTAAAAACATTGCAAAATATTTTTGTGAGAAAACAAAAAATAGGAAAAGAACAAACAGTAAAAAAATACTTATCCTGCATTAAACTAGCGATTAGACACCGCCCACAATTTTTTAGGGAGTGAACATTCTAGAAGTTTAGGAAAAACTCGGGGGAGAAAATTGGTAAGAATATGCATGCTTCATGGTCGGCCCAACATGTCCGTCTGTAGCGAAGAGAATTCCTTATAAAGCACCAAGGTTTCGGTCCAGTACACTGAAGCCCACGGAAAAAGCCGACACGATTGATGTGGCCCCCTGATAGCCCACCCACTTGGTATTCTCTTGGTGGTAAGTATCACACACCAATACACACAATTGATGTGTCCAACAATAATCAACCTGGGTAACTACAACTTTTTGCTGATGGCTCCTGTGACCCCGGGCCCTCCGCCGGTGGCGCCCCATTGATCTCCTTCCTCCGGCCACCATTCCAGCTGGCGAAACCAGATCCGGGATGCTCTCCGCGTCCTCTCTCAGCTGCACTCCTTCTCCCCTCCAGGCTCTCGCTGAGCTGCCCATGGCCCTCGTGTCCGCGTCGTCGTCTCCGGCTCCGTCGGCCGCCTCGGCTGCTGCCGCCCCGCTGGCCGTGGCTGCTCATGCCGCCCGCAGTGCCGCCCCAGCAGCTGGTGGCCGTCTATCCCGCGCCGGACTCCCGCCACGGTCGGATGATCGTGCCCCTGGCTTGCTGGATGGAGGGCTTGGGTGTCTTCCGTCCCCGGCCTCTGTTGACGCTGCCTCTGCCAGCGCTGCACCGTCAACCCCGACTGCTGCTGTGGCTCCGACGGCGTCCACTTCCGATACCACCGGCCGCCGCCCCTCTGCTGGCGCCTCCACCGGCTTGCTGTTGCTGCCCCCCTCGTCGGGCCCTATTCAGACGGATCTGGAAACAGAAGCTCTGCTGCGCCCCTCCTACGGGCAGCTGCGTGCCCCTGCCCAGATGGATGGGGGGCTGGCTCCTCAGATGCTACTGCTGCCTTCGACGCCGGTCGTGTCGGCGCTTGTGACAGGTGAGGGGGAGGAGTGCAGGGAGCTCCCAATGCTCTAGCAGAGGCACGAGAGAAGTTGGGCTCTCCTCTGCTTGGTCCATCTTTAGTGTCGGCATGCAAAAACCTCTCTGTTGCCACAACCGCTGTTGTAGCCGGGGCGGGCTGGGTGCATGTGGGTCAGGGGGGCCGTTCCGGCCGACGCGCTCCCCCCGAGCCGTCGAGTGAAGGTCTAGAGCGTAGCCTCACCTTCAAGCGTTGGGCTCGAGGAAGGTGCTTCCGTTGCCTCGAGCGTGGCCACCAAGTCAGTGCATGCCATGAGCCATTCAGATGCATTCACTGCCGTTGCCCTGGTCATCGAGAGAGGTTCTGCCCTGCTTGCTCTTCGGTTGCTTGCGATCGCTCTCCGGTCGCTCGCGGTGGCTCTCCGGTAACTTGCGCTCCTTGTCAGCGGAGCCGCTCCCCGTCCGTCCAGCCTAGTCGTTCGCTGGCCAGGAGTTGGGCCAAGGTTGTGGGCCACTCGTCACTATTGTGTTGGTGCCGCCAAGGTCCCAATCTGGGTGTTGCAAGGATTCCAATGTCTGCACCTCTTTGGTCTCTGCTTTGGAGTCGCAGCTTGCCGTGCTGTGCATGGAGCTCCTTCAGGAGGTTAAGCTGCTCCACACAGAGCTTTGTGACGCTCTAGCCAAGTTTGAGGTTGCGTTGGTTGTGCCTTTGCTGCCTGAGCTCCAGGTTGGTTCCATTGATGAGGATGCTGAATGTTGCTTTGGAGATTTTTCTCCTCATGCTCTGCATGTGACACCGCTTGTTCGTGGGAGTGCGGTTATCACCAAGGTCGTAGCTCCAGTTTTGCAGATTATGCCTGAGTTGCAGGAGCTTTGTGGGGAATAATCTATGGTGTTAGCGATGGAGTTGAGCGCATTGGAGTCCTTAGTGGTGGCCATGATACCTTCACTTCCACCATCAGAGTCCCATCAGCCGCTCGCCTTTCCGGGCTATGGAGACTTGGTTGGTTCTGTCAATGCCTTATCTATGGCCATTGGGCATGTGGCATCTTTGAGTGGCGAGGTTGATGAGATAGGTGTGTTGGCACCTAACTCTGAGGCTCTATCATGCGAGAAACTAGAGATGCCTGAGTACATCGTGTCAGTGGTTCCTGTGATTGATCATGTTGAGGCGGTCGGTGCATTGGTGCCTGATCCTTCAGAGCCCAACCAGCCTCTCGCCTTGTGGAGCATGGAGGTTCCGATGTTGCAGTCACCCACTCGCATGTGACCGTTGGGCAGGTTTCTGTGCGTGATAAGTTCAATGAGATTCTCTTCGAGATAGAGCTTCATAGCTTGCTCAAACGTTTGGAAAGGGTGAGCCCTGGATCTGGCAAGGCGATTGTGGACGAGGCTCTCAGGAGCAAAGGAAAGAAGAGTGACGCCACAGGAAAGGCGTCCGCAGCTGCTTGATGAATGTTTACAAGTCTCTTGGGTTTTCCTTATGGTTTGGCTTGTCTTCGTGGATTTGGTGGTGCCCGTGGTCTTCGGTCGAGTTACTCTCGTTGGGGTGTCTTCGTGATGTAGCAGTGGGCGGGTTGGTGGATGTTAGGTGTTGAGTATGGTGGTCACTTTGTGAGTAGTCTACGTGTGGTTGGTATGTATCGGTTTTTGCCTGGTTTTTCTTTAATTAACTCGGCATTCTCTTCTGCTTAATTAATCGAAAAATTGATGTGTCCCATGTGTCAGACTAGCAAAGCAAACCATGGCATAACCATAACCATAGTAATTCTAGCTATCATGGCATTTCTAAGTAACAAGTATGAAGATAAATAATACTGATAAATAAATATAATGTTTTTAAGTAGTATTCATGATCATTGTAAGATCATAACAATATAATCATGGTCTTATAGACCGAGCTTACAATATAATTGCATAAACAAAATCGACAATCCAACTTCCATGCCAGTGGCACACACGCACTTCGCAACTCACAAGTCATCTTAGTTTCACATGCTCAACAATTTGTTTCTCAGCTTAGTTTACCTAGGAGTTTATTTTGATTGACGAAATAGGGTTTTCCCCCACTTTATATTATAAAGCAACGAACATTGATCACAAGGTAACTACTGGGACGAACTGAATGAAATATGCCCTAGAGGCAATAATAAAGTTATTATTTATTTCCTCATACCATGATAAATGTTTATTATTCATGCTAGAATTGTATTACCCGGAAACATAATACACGTGTGAATACATAGACAAACATAGTGTCACCAGTATGCCTCTACTTGACTAGCTCGTGAATCAAAGATGGTTAAGTTTCCTAACCATAGACATGAGTTGTCATTTGATTAACGGGATCACATCATTAGTAGAATGATGTGATTGACTTGACCCATTCCGTTAGCTTAGCACTTGATCGTTTAGTATGTTGTTATTGCTTTCTTCATGACTTATACATGTTCCTATGACTATGAGATTATGTAACTCCCGCTTACCGAAGGAACACTTTGTGTGCTACCAAACATCACAACGTAACTGGGTGATTATAAAGGTGCTCTACAGGTGTCTCCAAAGGTACTTGTTGAGTTGACGTATTTTGAGATTAGGATTTGTCACTCCGATTGTTGGAGAGGTATCTCTGGGCCCTCTCGGTAATGCACATCACTATAAGCCTTGTAAGCAATGTAGCTAATGAGTTAGTTACGGGATGATGCATTACGTAACGAGTAAAGAGACTTGCCGGTAACGAGATTGAACTAGGTATTGATATACCGACGATCGAATCTCGGGCAAGTAACATACCGATGACAAAGGGAACAACGTATATTGTTATGCGGTTTGACCGATAAAGATCTTCGTAGAATATGTAGGAGCCAATATGAGCATCCAGGTTCCGCTATTGGTTATTGACCGAAGACGTGTCTCGATCATGTCTACATAATTCTCGAACCCGTAGGGTCCGCACGCTTAAAGTTAGATGACAGTTATATTATGAGTTTATGTGTTTTGATGTACCGAAGGTTGTTCGGAGTCCCGGATGTGATCACGGACATGACGAGGAGTCTCGAAATGGTCGAGACATGAATATTGATATATTAGACGACTATATTTGCACACCAAAAAAGTTCCGCTTGAGATTGGGACAATACGGGAGCTCCGGGAGGTTATCGGAACCCCCCGGGAGGTATATGGGCCTTAATGGGCCTTAGTAGAAAGGAGGGGAAAGGAGCAAGGTTGAGGGTACGCCCTCCCCCCCCCCAAGCCCAATCCGAATTGGGAGGGGGGGCGGCCCCCTCTTTCCTTCGTCCCTCCTTCCTCTTCCTTCCCTCTCCCTCTGCAAATAGTAAAGGGAGGAGTCCTACTCCCGGTGGGGGTAGGACTCCCCCTCTTGGGCGTGCCTCCTCCCCTTGGCCGGCCCCTTCCTCCACTCCTTTATATACAGGGGAGGGGGGCACCCCATAGACACAACAATTGATAATTGATCTCTTAGCCGTGTGCGGTGCCCCCCTCCACCATAGTCCTCGATAATATCGTAGGGGTGCTTACGAAGCCCTGCATCGGTAGAACATCATCATCGTCACCACGTTGTCGTGCTGACGGAACTCTCCCTCGACACTCGGCTGGATCGGAGTTTGAGGGAAGTCATCGAGCTGAACGTGTGCAAGAACTCGGAGATGCCGTGCTTTTGATGCTTGATCGGTGGGGCCATGAAGACGTACGACTACATCAACCGCATTGTGCTAACGCTTCCGCTTTCGGTCTACGAGGGTACGTGGACACACTCTCCCCTCTCGTTGCTATGCATCACCATGATCTTCCGTGTGCGTAGGAATTTTTTTGAAATTACTACGTTCCCCAACAGTGGCATCTGAGCCTACGTTTTATGCGTTGATGTTATATGCACGAGTAGAACACGAGTGAGTTGTGGGCGATACAAGTCATACTGCTTACCAGCATGTCATACTTTGGTTCGGCGGTATTGTTGGATGAAGTGGCCCGGACCGACATTACGCGTACGCTTACGCCAGACTGGTTCTACCGACGTGCTTTGCACCTAGGTGGCTGGCGGGTGTCAGTTTCTCCAACTTTAGTTGAACCGAGTGTGGCTACGCCCGGTTCTTGAGAAGGTTAAAACAACACTAACTTGACAAACTATAATTGTGGTTTTGATGCGTAGGTAAGGACGGTTCTTGTTCAGCCCATAGCAGCCATGTAAAACTTGCAACAACAAAGTAGAGGACGTCTAACTTGTTTTTGCAGGGCATGTTGTGATGTGATATGGTCAAGACGTGATGCTATATTTTATTGTATGAGATGATCATGTTTTGCAACCAAGTTATCGGCAACTGGCAGGAGCCATATGGTTGTCGCTTTATTGTATGCAATGCAATCGCCCTGTAATTGCTTTATTTTATCACTAAGCGGTAGCGATAGTCGTAGAAGCAATAGTTGGCGAGACGACAACGATGCTACGATGGAGATCAAGGTGTCACGCAGGTGACGATGGTGATCATAACGGTGCTTCGGAGATGGAGATCACAAGCACAAGATGATGATGGACATATCATATAACTTATATTGATTGCATGTGATGTTTATCTTTTATGCATCTTATCTTGCTTTGATTGACGGTAGCATTATAAGACGATCTCTCACTAAATTTCAAGATAAAAGTGTTCTCCCTGAGTATGCACCGTTGCCAAAGTTCGTCGTGCCCAGACACCACGTGATGATCGGGTGTGATAAGCTCTACGTCCATCTACAACGGGTGCAAGCCAGTTTTGCACACGCAGAATACTCAGGTTAAACTTGACGAGCCTAGCATATGCAGATATGGCCTCAGAACACTGAGACCGAAAGGTCGAGCGTGAATCATATAGTAGATATGATCAACATAGTGATGTTCACCATTGAAAACTACTCCATTTCACGTGATGATCAGTTATGGTTTAGTTGATTTGGATCACGTCATCACTTAGATGATTAGAGGGATGTCTATCTAAGTGGGAGTTCTTAAGTAATATGATTAATTGAACTTGAATTTATCATGAACTTAGTACCTGATAGTATTTTGCTTGTCTATGTTTGTTGTAGATAGATGGCCCGTGCTGTTGTTCCGTTGAATTTTAATGCGTTCCTTGAGAAAGCAAAGTTGAAAGATGATGGTAGCAATTACACGGACTGGGTCCGTAACTTGAAGATTATCCTCATTGCTGCACAGAAGAATTACGTCCTGGAAGCACCGCTAGGTGCCAAACCTACTGCTGGAGCAACACCAGATGTTATGAACGTCTGGCAGAGCAAAGCTAATGACTACTCGATAGTTCAGTGTGCCATGCCTTACGGCTTAGAACCGGGACTTCAATGACGTTTTGAACATCATGGAGCATATGAGATGTTCCAGGAGTTGAAGTTAATATTTTAAGCAAATGCCCGGATTGAGAGATATGAAGTCTCCAATAAGTTCTACAGCTGCAAGATGGAGGAGAATAGTTCTGTCAGTGAGCATATACTCAGAATGTCTGGGTATAACAATCACTTGATTCAACTGGGAGTTAATCTTCTGGATGATAGCGTCATTGACAGAATTCTTCAATCACTGCCACCAAGCCACAAGAGCTTCGTGATGAACTATAATATGCAAGGGATGGATAAGACAATTCCCGAGCTCTTTGCAATGCTAAAGGCTGCGGAGGTAGAAATCAGAAGGAGCATCAAGTGTTGATGGTCAATAAGACCATCAGTTTCAAGAAAAAGGGCAAAGGGAAAAAGAAGGGGAACTTCAAGAAGAACAGCAAACAAGTTGCTGCTCAAGAGAAGAAACCCAAGTCTGGACCTAAGCCTGAGACTGAGTGCTTCTACTACAAGCAGACTGGTCACTGGAAGTGGAAATGCCCCAAGTATTTGGCGGATAAGAAGGATGGCAAGGTGAACAAAGGTATATGTGATATACATGTTATTGATGTGTACCTTACCAGTGCTCGCAGTAGCACCTGGGTATTTGATACTGGTTCTGTTGCTAATATTTGCAACTCGAAACAGGGACTACGGATTAAGCGGACACTGGCTAAGGACGAGGTGACGATGCGCGTGGGAAATGGTTCCAAAGTCGATGTGATTGTTGTCGGCACGCTACCTCTACATCTACCTTCGGGATTAGTTTTAGACCTAAATAATTATTATATGGTGCCAGCGTTGAGCATGAACACTATATCTGGATCTTGTTTGATGCGAGATGGTTATTCATTTAAATCTGAGAATAATGGTTGTTCTATTTATATGAGTAATATCTTTTATGGTCATGCACCCTTAAAGAGTGGTCTATTTTTGATGAATCTCGATAGTAGTGACACACATATTCATAATGTTGAAGCCAAAAGATGCAGAGTTGATAATGATAGTGCAACTTATTTGTGGCACTGCCGTTTAGGTCATATTGGTGTAAAGTGCATGAAGAAACTCCATACTAATGGACTTTTGGAATCACTTGATTATGAATCACTTGGTACTTGCGAACCATGCCTCATGGGCAAGATGACTAAAATGCCGTTCTCCGGAACTATGGAGTGAGCAACTAATTTGTTGGAAATCATACATACTGATGTGCGTGGTCCAATGGATGTTGAGGCTCGCGGCGGGTATCGTTATTTTCTCACCTTCACAGATGATTTGAGCAGATATGGGTATATCTACTTAATGAAACATAAGTCTGAAACATTTGAAAAGTTCAAAGAATATCAGAGTGACGTTGAAAATTAGTGTAACAAGAAAATAAAGTTTCTACGATCTGATCGTGGAGGAGAATATTTGTGTTACGAGTTTGGTTTACATTTGAAGCAATGTGGAATAGTTTCTCAACTCACGCCACCCGGAACACCACAGCGTAATGGTGTGTCCGAATGTCGTAATCGTACTTTACTAGATATGGCGCGATCTATGATGTCTCTTACTGATTTACCGCTATCGTTTTGGGGTTATGCTTTAGAGACGACCGCATTCACATTAAATAGGGCACCATCAAAATCTGTTGAGACGACGCCTTACGAACTGTGGTTTGGCAAGAAACCAAAGTTGTCGTTTCTTAAAGTTTGGGGCTGCGATGCTTATGTGTATAAGCTTCAACCCGATAAGCTCGAACCCAAATCGGAGAAATGTGTCTTCATAGGATACCCAAAGGAAACTGTTGGGTACACCTTCTATCACAGATGCGAAGGCAAGATGATAACCCGCAAGTATACGGGATAGTTGTAGCCTCTTTCGATAAGTAAGAGTGTCGAACCCAACGAGGAGCTAAAGGTAGAACAAATACTCTCTCAAGTCCTATTGGCCACTGATACGACTCTACGCACGCTTGACGTTTGCTTTACCTCGAACAAGTATGAAAATAGAAGTACTTTGTAGGTGTTGTTGGATAGGTTTGCAAGATAATAAAGAACACGTAAATAAAAGCTAGGGGCTGTTTAGATAAAGATGCAATAAAGTAAATAAAGCGAGTGTGGAAAAGTGGTGGTAGGAGTTGTGGAAGTGTCCCTAAGCAATTGACTACGTTACTAGACCGATAGAAAGTATTATGTGGGAGAGGCCACAGCTAGCATGTCATCCCTGACTTTGAATTCTATGCACTTATGATTGGAACTATTAGCAAGCGTCCGCAACTACTAACGTTCATTAAGGTAAAACCCAACTATAGCATTAAGATATATTGGTCCCCCTTCAATCCCATACGCAACAATCCCCTTACTCGGGTTTAAGCTTCTGTCACTCTAGAACCCACTATAAGCGAATGATGAACGTGTTGCAACACCCTACAGCGGGAATCCCTCACGCTTGCGCGACACGGAGGGCACGATAGGACAGCAACAAAACCACAAGCAAATTAAATCGATCATAGCAATTCATCAACCACCAATAGGACAACGAAAATCTACTCAGACATCATAGGATGGCAACACATCATTGGATAATAATATGAAGCATAAAGCACCATGTTCAAGTAGAGGGTACAGCGGGTTGTGGGAGAGTGGACCGCTGAACATAGATGTGGGAAGGTGATGGAGATGTTTGTGAAGATGATGGAGGTGTTGGTGAAGATCGCGGTGATGATGATGGCCCTCGGCGGCATTCCGACGCCACCGGAAGCAAGGGGGAGAGAGCCCCCCTTCTTCTCCTTCTTCCTTGACCTTCTCCCTAGATGGGAGAAGGGTTTCCCCTCTGGTCCTTGGCTCCCATGGTGTTGGAGGGGCGAGAGCCCCTCCGAGATTGGATCTATCTCTCTATTTCTGCGTTCTCAGATTCTGCACCTTCACCGTTTCTTATATATCCGGAGATCCGTAACTCCGATTGGGGTGAATCTTTCGCTCAGATCTTTCTCATAAAATTAGCTTTCTTGCGGCAAAAGAAGAGCGTCAACCGCCTTACGGGGGGCCCAGGAGAGTCCAGGGCACGCCCCCTATCTCCTGGCCCCCTCGGGCATCATCTCGCGTTGATTTTACTTACCAAAAATCACAAATATTCCAAAATAATTCTCCGTCCGTTTTTATCCCGTTTGGACTCCATTTGATATTGGGTTTCTGCGAAACAAAAAACATGCAACAGACAGGAACTGGCACTGGGCACTGGATCAATATGTTAGTCCCAAAAAATAGTATAAAAAGTTGCCAAAAGTATATTAAAGTTGAATAATATTGGCATGGAACAATCAAAAATTATAGATACGATGGAGACGTATTAGCATCCCCAAGCTTAATTCCTGCTTGTCCTCGAGTAGGTAAATGATAAAAAGATAATTTTTGATGTGGAATGCTACCTAGCATAATCTTGATCATATGTCTAATCATGGCATGAATATTAAGACACGAGTGATTCAAAGCAATAGTCTATCATTTGACATAAAAAAACAATAATACTTCGAGCGTACCAATAAAGCAATCATGTCTTTTCAAAACAACAAGGCAAAAGCAAGCTTATCCCTACAAAATCATACAGTTTGGCCATGCTTCATTTTTGTCACACAAAATGCTCCCATCATGCACAACCCCGATGACAAGCCGAGCAATTGGTTCATACTTTTTAACACGCTTCAGCTTTTTCAACCCTCACGCAATACATGAGCGTAAGCCATGGATATAGCACTATAGGTGGAATAGAATATGATGGTGGAGGTTTATATAGAGAAGACAAAAAGGGAGAAAGTCTCACATCGACGCGGCTAATCAATTGGCTATGGAGATGTCCATCAATTGATGTCAATGCGAGGAGTAGGGATTGCCATGCAACGGATGCACTAAGAGCTATAAGTGTATGAAAGCTCAACAAAAGAAACTAAGTGGGTGTGCATCCAACTTGCTTGCTCATGAAGACCTAGGGCATTTGAGGAAGCCCATCGTTGGCATATACAAGCCAAGTTCTATAATGAAAATTCCCGTATATGAAAGTGACAACATAGGAGACAATCTATATGAAGAACATGGTGCTACTTTGAAGCACAAGATATGAGACTCACTACATGAAGAACATGGTGCTACTTTGAAGCACAAGTGTGGAAAAGGAGATAGTAACATTGCCCCTTTTTATTTATTTTCTTTATTTTCTTTTTCTTTTTCTTTTTCTTTTCTTTTTTTTTTCTTTTTTTTCTTTTTTTCTTTGGCCTTTTTTTTTTTCTTTTTGGCCTTTCTTTTTTTTTCTTTTTGGGGACAATGCTCTAATAATGGTGATCATCACACTTTTATTTTCTTACAACTCGATATTACAACTCGATACTGGAACAAAGATATGACTCTATATGAATGCTTCCGGCGGTGTACCGGGATGTGCAATGATCTAGCGTAGCAATGACATCAAAAAATGGACAAGCCATGAAAACATCATGCTAGCTATCTTACGATCATGCAAAGCAATATGACAATGAATGCTCAAGTCATGAATATGATGATGATGGAAGTTGCATGGCAATATATCTCGGAATGGCTATGGAAATGCACTGGCGAAGTTTGCACCAACTCTCGAGGTGAGAAAGGGCAATGCACGGTACCGAAGAGGCTAGCAATGATGGAAAGGTAAAAGCGCGTATAATCCATGGACTCACATTAGTCATAAAGAACTCATATACTTATTGCAAAAGTTTATTAGCCCTCGAAGCAAAGTACTACTACGCATGCCCCTAGGGGGATAGATTGGTAGGAAAAGACCAACGCTCGTCCCCGACCGCCACTCATAAGGAACACAATCAAAGAAACACCGCATGCTTCAAATTTGTCACACAACGGTTACCATACGTGCATGCTACGGGACTTGCAAACCTCAACACAAGTGTATCTACAATCCACAACCACCCACTAGCATGACTCTAATAACACCATCTTTATATCGCAAAACTATTGCAAGGAATCAAGCATATCATATTCAGCGATCTACAAGTTTATGTAGGATTTTATGACTAACCATGTGAATGACCAATTCCTGTCATCTCTCTAAATTGATAAAAGTGAAGCAAGAGAGTTTAATTCTTTATACAAAAGATATTCCCATGCTCTAACAAATATAAGTGAAGCAAAAGAGCATTCTACAAATGCCGGTTTTCTATGTGAAGAGAAACAGGCAATCCAAACTTCAAATGATATAAGTGAAGCACATGAAGCATTCTATAAAGCCACACTCAAAAGAATTAAGTGAAGTGCAATGAGCATTCTATAAATCAACCAATGACTATCTCATACCAGCATGGTGCAAAAAAGAAAAGTGAAAACTAAATGCAAAAGACGCTCCAAGACTTGCACATAATGCATAAACGAAACGAATACGAAAACATACCGATACTTGTTGAAGAAAGAGGGGATGCCTTCCGGGGCATCCCCAAGCTTAGACGCTTGAGTCTCCTTGAATATTTACTTGGGGTGCCTCGGGAATCCCCAAGCTTGAGCTCTTGCCTATCTTCCTTTTCCTCATATCGAGACCTCCTCGTTTAGACACTTCATCCACACAAAACTTCAACAGAAAACTCGGTAAGATCCGTTAGTATAATAAAGCAAATCACCACTCTAAGTACTGTTGCGAACCAATTCATATTTTGTTTTTGAATTTTGTCTACTGTAACATAACTTTTTCATGGCTTAATCCATTGATATAAATTGATATGTTCATCAAAACAAGCAAACTATGCATCAAAAACAGAATCTGTCAAAAACAGAACAGTATGTAGAAATCTAAATATTCACCATACTTATGGTACCCCAAACATTCTACCAAAATTAGGAAAAATGAACAAGTTGTATAGAAAGACTGTGGAAAAGGAATCAGAATCATTTGACTTTTCAGTTAAAAATGTAAAATCGCGCACTACAGACAAAGTTTCTGTCCAGCACCGTACAAACCAACAAGCATTGTAAACATCCTAAAGGCAAACCTTGGCACATTATTTTTACAATACAATGGAATTATACAAGGGGATAATTATTTTTGTTGAAAAGTTTCTGTAATCAAGATTCACAAAGTTTCCGTGAGCATGAACAAATTTCAAGGCTAGCTCACACTTCAACAATGCTTGTCTTTCTCACTTTCACTTTCC
Organism: Triticum aestivum; assembly: GCF_018294505.1. Lineage (NCBI taxonomy): Eukaryota > Viridiplantae > Streptophyta > Magnoliopsida > Poales > Poaceae > Triticum > Triticum aestivum. Next base: position 10,877,255 of record NC_057795.1, on the reverse strand, counting down.
TTTTTGAAAAGTTTTTAGGTTCCCCTCTTTATTTTTTTGTTTTTAAACTATATGAAAGAACTCAACAGAAATAAATGACTCTCTAAAACTTCCGGGTTGTCTCCCTGGCAGCGCTTTCTTTAAAGCTATTAAGCTAGGCATTTAGTGCTCAAGTAATGAATCCACCCGGATCCCAAGGTATATCAAAGCCAATTTTAATTAACAATGATTTGTAATTTAGTAGTGAGCACAGAGCAACATATATCATGCAACAACGAAGTCTAACTCTCCTCCTATGCATCGGCATGTCATAAAAGAACAATTCGTGCATACATAGTAAAGGCCAATGCATAGTATAAGCAGTTTCTTGCAATTTCATCGTATTGGAAACATAGAGAGGTGGAGATATGGTTCCTCTCTCATAATAATTGCAAGTAGGAGCAGCAAGCACATGCATATTATATCTATCTAAATCATCATGTGCAATGGTAAAAGGCAACCCATCAATATAATCCTTAATAAGCACAAACTTCTCCGATAACGTGTAGTAGGGAGAATTTAAAAAGATAATAGGACTATCAGGCGTGGGTGCAATAGCAACAATTTCATGTTTAACATAAGGAACTATAGCAAGTTCATCTCCATAAGCATAATTCATATTGGCATCTTGGCCACAAGCATAGCAAGCATCATCAAAAAGGGATATTTCAAACAAATTCAAGGGATCATAGCAATCATCATAGCAATCATCCTTCGGTAAGCACGAAGGCGAATTAAATAATGTATGAGTTGGAGGGTTACTCTCATTAGAAGGTGGGCACGGGTAGCTAATCCGCTCTTCCTCCTTTTGTTCTTCGCTCTCCTCATCATCTTTTTCCTCCAATGAGCTCACTGTTTCATCAATTTCTTCTTCCATAGCTTCCTGCAAAATATTAGTCTCTTCTTGGACAGCGGAGACTTTCTCAATAAATGCATTAATATAGTAATTGTATTAGTAATTTTCATAGCAATATCTAAGTATAGCAAGATTTTCAGGCCTATAAGCATCATCATCTAAAGCTTCATACTTTTCAAACAAAGATTCAATTTCATAAGCAGCCTTAAAAGCAACAAATTCTTCTATTTGTTCCACATCATAGTAATCATATATACCATTAGCATAAGAAGCTAAGGTTTCATTATCATTAAATTTGCATGAAAAGGGAAGGTGTGGAGCCTTCATCCTAAAGCAACAAGTAATATCATATCTCAAGCGTAGATTCCAGGCATACCAACGCAACATAATAAATTGATCCCATAATAGTTTCCCTTTTTGTGTCGAGCGATAATCCCTAAAGTATTCACGTTGATCCAATGTGTCGCCCATTATAAAGTTGAATGGGGTTTTCTCAGGATTATCAAAGTAGTACATAATATCTTTCGCATAATGAGAATCGAGGGTTTTAGGGGTTACCCCATCTCCATGAGTAGCAAGTACACTAATTTTTTTGGTATTTTGCGTTCCATATCCATAACTAAAGATAGAGAACAACTTAGAACAGCAAATAAAAATTACTTAGTGATAAAGCAAACAAGCACACACAAGAATATTCACCCCACGCTATGACTCACCGGCAACGGCACCAGAAAAAGGTCTTGATAACCCGCAATTATACGGGATAGTTGTAACCTCTTTCGATAAGTAAGAGTGTCGAACCCAACGAGGAGCTAAAGGTAGAACAAATACTCTCTCAAGTCCTATCGGCCACTGATACGAGTCTACGCACACTTGACGTTTGCTTTACCTAGAACAAGTACGAAACTAGAAGTACTTTGTAGGTGTTCTTGGATAGGTTTGCAAGATAATAAAGAACACATAAATAAAAGCTAGGGGATGTTTAGATAAAGATGCAATAAAGTAAATAAAGCGAGTGTGGAAAAGTGGTGGTAGGAGTTGTGGAAGTGTCCCTAAGCAATTGACTATGTTACTAGACCGATAGCAAGTATTGTGTGGGAGAGGCCACAGCTAGCATGTCTCCCTGACTTGGAGTGAGTGGGAGGAAAGTAGAACTTGATGAGGTAACTGTACCTGCTCCTTTATTGGAAAATAGCTCATCATAGAAACCGGTTTCTGTGACGACTACACCAATAAGTGAGGAAGCTAATGATGTTGATCATGAAACTTCAGATCAAGTTACTATAGAACCTCGTAGGTCAACCAGAGTAAGATCCGCACCAGAGTAGTACGGTAATCCTTTCTGGAGGTCATGTTACTTGACCATGGCGAACCTACGAACTATGAGGAAGCGATGATGAGCCCAGATTCCGCAAAATAGCTTGAGGCCATGAAATCTGAGATGGGATCCATGTATGAGAACAAAGTGTGGACTTTGGTTGACTTACCCGATGATCGGAAAGCCATCGAGAATAAATGGATCTTCAAGAACAAGACTGACGCTGATGGTAATGTTACTTTCTACAAAGCTTGACTTGTTGCAAAAGGTTTTCAACAAGTTCAAGGGGTTGACTACGATGAGACTTTCTCACCCGTAGCGATGCTTAAGTCTGTCCGAATCATGTTAGCAATTGCCACATTTATGATTATGAAATTTGGCAAATGGATGTCAAAACTGCATTCCTGAATGGATTTTTGGAAGAAGAGTTGTATATGATGCAACCACAAGGTTTTGTTGACCCAAAGGATGCTAACAAAGTGTGCAGGCTCTAGCGATCCATTTATTGACTGGTGCAAGCCTCTCGGAGTGATCAAAGCATATAGTTTTATACAGACTTTTGGAGAAGCATGTATTTCCAAGAAAGTGAGTGGGAGCTCTGTAGCATTTCTAATATTATATGTGGACGACATATTATTGATTGGAAATGATATAGAATTTCTGGATAGCATAAGAGGATACTTGAATAAAAGTTTTCAAAGAAAGACCTTGGTGAATCTGCTTATATATTGGGTATCAGTATCTATAGAGATAGATCAAGACGCTTAATTGGACTTTCACAAAGTATATACCTTGATAAAGTTTTGAAAAAGTTCAAAATGGATCAAGCAAAGAAAGGGTTCTTTCCTGTAATACAAGGTGTGAAATTGAGTCAGACTCAATGCCTGACCACTGCAAAAGATAGAGAAAAAAATGAAAGAAGTTCCCTATGCTTCAGCCATAGGCTCTATCATGTATACAATGTTGTGTACCAGACCTGATGTGTGCCTTGCTATTAGTTTAGCAGGGAGGTACCAAAGTAATCCAGGAGTGGATCACTGGACAACGGTCAAGAACATCCTGAAATACTTGAAAAGGACTAAGGATATGTTTCTCGTTTATGGAGGTGACAAAGAGCTAGTCGTAAATGGTTACGTCGATGCAATCTTTGACACTGATCTGGACGATTCTAAATCGCAAACCGGATACATATTTATATTGAACGGTGGAGATATCAGTTGGTGCAGTTCTAAACAAAGCGTCGTGGGGGGATCTACATGTGAAGCGGAGTACATGCTGCTTCGAAAGCAGCAAATGAAGGGGTCTGGATGAAGGAGTTCATATCCGATCTAGGTGTCATACCTAGTGCATTGGGTCCAATGAAAATCTTTTGTGACAATACTGGAGCAATTGCCTTGGCAAAGGAATCCAGATTTCACAAGAGAACCAAGCACATCAAGAGACGCTTCAATTCCATCCGGGACCAAGTCCAGGTGGGAGACATAGAGATTTGCAAGATACATATCGATCTGAATGTTGCAGACCCGTTGACTAAGCCTCTTCCACGATCATGGGTGTTAGAATCATTACTGTGTATCTAGATTATTGACTCTAGTGCAAGTGGGAGACTGAAGGAAATATGCCCTAGAGGCAATAATAAAGTTATTATTTATTTCCACATATCATGATAAATGTTTATTATTCATGCTAGAATTGTATTACCCGGAAACATAATACATGTGTGAATACATAGACAAACATAGTGTCACTAGTATGACTCTACTTGACTAGCTCGTGAATCAAAGAAGGTTAAGTTTCCTAACCATAGACATGAGTTGTCATTTGATTAACGGGATCACATCATTAGTAGAATGATGTGATTGACTTGACCCATTCCGTTAGCTTAGCACTTGATCGTTTAGTATGTTGCTATTGCTTTCTTCGTGACTTATACATGTTCCTATGACTATGAGATTATGTAACTCCCGCTTACCGGAGTAACACTTTGTGTGCTACCAAACGTCACAATGTAACTGGGTGATTATAAAGGTGCTCTACAGGTGTCTCCAAAGGTACTTGTTGAGTTGACGTATTTTGAGATTAGGGTTTGTCACTCCGATTGTCGGAGAGGTATCTCTGGGCCCTCTCGGTAATGCACATCACTATAAGCCTTGCAAGCAATGTAGCTAATGAGTTAGTTACGTGATGATGCATTACGTAACGAGTAAAGATACTTGCCGGTAACGAGATTGAACTAGGTATTGAGATACCGAAGATCGAATCTCGGGCAAGTAACATACCGTTGACAAAGGGAAGAACGTATGTTGTTATGCGCTTTAACCAATAAAGATCTTCCTAGAATATGTAGGAGCCAATATGAGCATCCAGGTTCCGCTATTGGTTATTGACCGGAGACATGTCTCGGTCATGTCTACATAGTTCTCCAACCCGTAGGGTCCGCACGCTTAAAATTAGATGACAGTTATATTATGAGCTTATGTGTTTTGATGTACCGAAGGTTGTTCGGAGTCCCGGATGTGATCACGGACATGACGAGGAGTCTCGAAATGGTCGAGACATGAAGATCGATATATTGGACAACTATATTTGGACACCGGAAAGGTTCCGGGTGAGATTGGGACAATACTGGAGCTCCGGGAGGTTATCGGAACCCCCCGGGAGGTATATGGGCCTTAATGGGCCATAGTGGAAAGGAGGGGGAACGAGCAAGGGAGGCCCCCCCCCAAAGCCCAATCCGAATTGGGAGGGGGGCCGACCCCCCTTTCCTTCCTCCCTCCTTCCTCTTCCTTCCCTCTCTCTCTCCAAATAGGAAAGGAAGGAGTCCTACTCCCGGTGGGAGTAGGACTCCCCCCCTTGGGCGCGCCTCCTCCCCTTGGCCGGCCCCCTCATCCACTCCTTTATATACGGGGGAGGGGGGCACCCCATAGACACAACAATTGATCATTGATCTCTTAGCCGTGTGCGGTGCCCCCCTCCACCATAGTCCTCCTCGATAATATCGTAGCGGTGCTTAGGCGAAGCCCTGCGTTAGTAGAACATCATCATCGTCACCACGTCGTCGTGCTGACAGAACTCTCCCTCGGCACTCGGCTGGATCGGAGTTCGAGGGACGTCATCGAGCTGAACGTGTGCAAGAACTCGGAGGTGTCGTGCTTTCGGTGCTTGATCGGTCGGGCCGTGAAGACGTACGACTACATCAACCGCGTTGTGCTAACGCTTCCGCTTTCGGTCTACGAGGGTACGTGGACACACTCTCCCCTCTGGTTGCTATGCATCACCATGATCTTGCGTGTGCGTAGGAATTTTTTTGAAATTAATACGTTCCCCAACACGAACAACACATCAAGCCCAAAAGAAAAAAAAGAAGAATAAATAAATGCCAACAACAGTAACTCGGCAAGCATGATGATCCGCCACCGCTGCGCTCTCTGCGTCCCACCACACGTCATAAGGAAATGCAACGCCAACGATGTTGCTGCCCGGATATGTCCTAGGGTTTCCCCAGCACGGGGAGGGGAGCGGGGGATGGGTAGCATCGACGCCCTTCAATAAGGAATGGCTGCACTATCCGGCGTCATAGTGTCGGAGCCGGATGAACCATCATGGATTTCTCCTGCACCCCCAAGCACCACCACCCACCCAAACCGGAGCCATCCAACCATCTTGCAATCACAGTCTTGGACTAATCCACGTCGCCCACTGCAAACACCACCACGAGGTCAAGAGAATAGAGGCAAGGAGCGCCCAGAAGCAAGGGCGGAAGCACCGGAGCCTCACGGGAGGGAACCGCCTCCACTGCCGTTGCGTTGGAGGCTTATGCCTCCAGCACCGAGTCGAACTGCCGACCGGACACCGCAACAGAGGCAAACAAGGCCACCTGGCCTTGGTCGGGCCCATATTGGGCCCGCAAAGCACTGGCTACCGCACTGCTGCACGCTGGCAACCTAGCCGCCACACTCCACTAGCCCGATGCACCGCCACCGCCTCCCGAGAGCTACGCCAACGCCACGCCCTGCCGCCGGTCCGCCTAGACCCAGATGGGGCCCAAAGGGCCCAGATCTAGGCCGTTTGGGTGCTGCCAACATGCGCCGCCCCGCCGCCAACACCGCCGCCGCCGCCCAGAGTCCGCCCCCGCCCGCGCCAGGTGCACCCACCGCCACGCAGGACCCCCGCCGCCTAGGGGCACCGCCCGGAGCCGCTCCGCACCGCGCCGGAGGAACCCCAGGAGGGGAAAGGCTAGGGGCCCCCACAACCAGCGTCGCCCGGGCTAGGCGCATGGCGGGCGTCGACGACGTCGGTGGGGAGGTACATGTGAGAGGGGGGAGCTCGCGAAGGGATTTGCGGGGCGCGGCCGGTCGCCCACGGGGGCGACGTGGTCGCGGTGGGAGGGAGTCGCTCAGTTTTTTTATTTGAACCTCCAAGTTGAACACTGACTGAATAGTGTGACCAAACTGCACGGGCGTGTCATGCCACCAGTACAAGTGAAAAGTTTCAACATGTCATGCACCACATAAACAAACCATTTTGAATTGAACATCCCTGCTCCAAATAGATAAACCCTGAATGTTAGTAGTATAACTGTCTTCTTTGGTAAGCTAAGAGAAAAGGGTTTAACTGATAATCTACTGGTAGGAGCACCATTTGAGAACCATAATCTATCAGATTAAGCTTGGTGTCACCGATGAGGTCCGAGTTATTTAACTCATATGCCTTGATCACTCATACCATGTTGAGTCAGCAACGAACAACTTGTCGCAATGCTGGTTCAAATTAACAAATTAAACTTTGCTTCGGTACACCACCACCACACCCCTTCTCCCCCTAGAAAAGTTTATGGGTTTTGATGTAGACTAAAGGTGGAGATTAGAAGGTACCTCTTCATTCAAAAAGAATAATATAGTCTTTTGAATCGAAATCAATATACTCATATACAGAACTGCAGAGTAATATGGTGATAGCCTTCTTAAGTAACTTTAAGATTCGTGCAAACTTTAACTGGGGGTGCACAGAAGGAAAACTCATATACTGATTGTACCATTTCATGTTCCAAGTTTAAGATCAGGGAATTTAAGGAGACAATACAAGGTTCTCCGAAGTAGGGGATGGTTATGGTTGATTAGTCATCAAGGTTAGTTTGCTCATGTTGTGCTCTTGGGTAGCATACCCATGTTTTGAGTATCCACATCAGCCAAACATCACAAATTGGATAGAAAAAACAACAGTAAATTATTATTTTCGTACATACATAACATGAATAAGCCATTTGGTTCAAAGTTTTGACCTGCAACAATTAAACTCATAACGAATCCTGACTCATAGTACTACAAGGTTTTTCCTCACATGTAAGATTTTTTTTTTTCATTTTTGTTCTGCATCGCATGAGATATCTCATTTTGAGCTTACAAGAATTTCTGCTGACTAAGTTGGTTATTGACAATAGCTCCACGGTGCCCAGAAAAGAGGAGTCAGAAGCACTCAGTACGGCAGGGGTGGCCACATGATTTTCAAGGAAGGAGGGCACGCCGTAGCAGTGAAATTATTGATGAGTACTAATTGTTTTGCAGATGGGACAATGATGATGAACTGCAATGTTCCCTCAGCCATTCTCACTTTTCAGTCACGCATGTGAAATAGTCGAAGCTGAGGAGGGAGTTATTATCGGTTCTACCTTCCCTCAATTATACGCAAGATGATTTTAGGCTCTCTGTTCTAAATTACTGAGGGAGCGTCCTACTTTTCTTTGATTAGTTGCATCTCTGAAGGTGTAACTTATGATGAGCAGCTAAGAGAGAGTTGGCAAGATAATCACCATACAATGAGTATAAGTGTCTCACTGGTTTGTCTGCATATGCGCATGCTAGTTTTCATTGATTACTACTCTCTCCGATCCAAGTTAATTGTCGCAGCTTGGTTGTACTAGAGCTGCGACAATTGGTTAGGATCGGAGAGAGTATTCAGTTTTGTCTCCTGAATCTGTGTAGTGTGTACAAGTGCACAGTCTGTCACTCCCAATGAGTGACAACTAGCATGGTTGAGACTTTATACCTGTAAATACAACAAGGATGTAAAACAAAATTTCCCAACTTAAGGATGATTGACAATCATTACTATTTCACCTCCTTCTGCACTATCTGGAGAATATACAATCAAATCCATGAATATAAAAAAACATTTTGTCTGCTAGAGATGCTCTAACCTGCAACAAACTGATAGTGAAGCCTGACTTAGTACAGCAAGGTTTTCCCTCACAAGTAAGAATTTGTTTTCCCTTTCTTAGGGAGGGGTCACCGCAGCAGTGAAATTGTTGACAAATCATAATTGTTTTGCAGAGAGGACAGTGATTGTTGGTAAATCATAATTGTCTCACTTTTCAGTGACTATTACAGGTTTTCTGCCCTCCCTGAGTTATCTATGGCTCAAGATAGTGCTTTAGCTCAAATTTGGAAGGTATCTACGGACGTGGTGATATTATGCTCTCTCGTTTGTCATTATTTCGGAAGTTCGGACTGCTGTGTGTGCTGCTCTCTGCTGTAGTTTTCTCCACGATGTTTTTCTAAGGGAGGGAGGATGCTACATTTCTTCGATTAATTGCATCTCTGATGATGTAGCATATGAGCAGCCGAGGGAGAGTGTTTGAGAACGTAATCACTATATAATCAGAATAAGTTTCTCACCGGTCTGCATACATAGAGCTTAGTTTGTGCTTATCTGATGGTGCGTCCTACTTTCAATGATTAACGTTGAGTCTTTTCTCCTGAAAATCCCCCCTTAATTTGCGTATGAGTGCATAGTAATTTGTGCTTGTCTGATGGTGCGTCCTAGTTTCATTGATGATTAACCGGAAAAAGAAGACATGCATATGTAATTTGAAGATGCCGAAAGACATGTTGTTCCTGACAATGTCGGCACGGTGCCCACAAAGGACGGGTTGTTAGGCATAAACCACGACTTGCTGTGGTGACCAGTGTGTGTCTAGGTCTAGGTCAAGTTGGCAAGGGTCTTCCTGCGAGGATGTACAATGCATCTTCCTGCGAAGATTTCAATTTTAGTACTTCCAATAATATCATGAGATGTACAATGCATCTTCCTGCGAGGATGTTTAGTGTTCATCATGTTAAATGTTTATGTTGTATCCTTGACGTACGGCATGATGACTTCATGCTTTTAATGAAATCTTGTTTAATTTGCAAATTTTTATACTGTTTCATTCTAGTGAGCCGTTGTTTTTTATTTTTATTTTTGACAGGGTAAGCCATCTTGTGGTTGGCAAGGGTCTTTTGACTTACGGATTATTAAATAATGGACGGACAGTTAGTGTTTCAGCCATGTCTACATGTGCCAATAAACTTTGTGGACGCAAAGCTTATGCTCCATTTTCATCGTCAACTTTGTCAACTCACATCCATTTAAAAGTTGGCAACTTTGTGTTCGTCGAATGCTTTCCTGACCGCAAGCTTCCTCTCATCGAGCTCCATCTTCTGCTTTGGTATATTTCTATGAACATGTTAAACCTCTCCATCTTATTTTCCTCCTTGAGCTCGGTGCGTTTGGCTCATATCTCCTCCTTCGCTAATATGTCGTCCAAATTGTCCGTCATCCTGGTTGGAGCCCCTTCTCACCTCTCTTTCTCATTCTCCCATTTCTACCCCCTCGACCTCATCACATGGCTGGATCATGGACACCACCCATTTTGCATTGGCAGTTTGAAGGAATGGACAATGTCCTTGCACTTGCTCTTCCCATTCAACTTTCACCAACAATGTAGCATAGTGAATTACTTTCCCTCGTTCTTGTCATGCAACGCCGAGGCACGTCCGGGGTAGCAAAGCAATACAATCACGTGTTCAAAACATTGCAACATAGAGCAAAACAACACCAAGAAAAACATACGAGCTCGTGGAGACCGATGCCACTTGCCACCTGTTTTGTGTTTGTGCATATGCACCACAAAACAATTTTGATGGTCTCTTGAATGATGTGCCATTGATTACTTATCGAGCTTGGATTTCGATTATAGATCTTTTCTTTCTTGTAAAAATCATGAATCCTCTGCCAAAATGTTCAGGCCTTTTGATCCATGCCGCCAAACACAATAATTTGTCATCCTTGTTTGAGTAGGACAAACTCGTCTTTTTCTTTGTGCCTGCATGCATCGGGCAACAATGGGACTTCGAAACCGGCGACGGCTAGCAGTGTCATCCAGTTGCCCGTCTTCGTGGCTACCATCATACACTAGTGCAGAACCGGGATTTAGCACCGGTTTGTAAGGGCCTTTAGTGCCGGTTCTGTAACCGGCACTAAAGGGTCGGAACTAAAGCCCCCCCCCCTTTAGTACCGGTTCGGCACGAACCGCCACTAAAGTGCCACCACGTGGCACGAGCCAGGGCTGGGTGCTAGGAGACCTTTAGTACCGGTTGGTAACACCAACCGGTACTAAATGATTGGGTGGTTTTGGTTTTATTTTTTTCCTTTAATTTTGTGTTTTCAGTTTAATTTAGAGATTGTTTTTACATTATAATGAGTTGCTAAATCATTAGGTGAAAGTACCGCAGATTAGTTTAATTAACTGGATGCATGCATCGATCCTAGCTAAGTGATCAAAGTATATGCCATATCCATATTACTTGATCACATATATATATTAGGTGAGCAAGTAATATGGATATGGCATATACTTGATCACTTAGCTAGCTAGGATCCATCCAGTTGAAACTACTCTGCAGTTTCTTTCATAAATGATATAATAACTCATCATCATCATATTAATATAAAAACTATTGGATCATATCATCACCAACAACAGTATACTAGCTAGCTAAAAATCATCATAGTCGTCATTACCACTATTTAATCATCATAGTCATTACCACTATCTAATCACCACCAATACTAGCTTAAATAAGAAACATTCACTTGTACCAGAAGGAAAGATATAGCTGAACGCATTATTCGTACTCTTAATGACATTACTCGTACACTCCTCATCCAGGCTAGCATGCCACCTCGTTTCTGGGTCGAAGCTCTTCACACCGCCATTATGTTGCATAATTCACTGCCTTCCATGGCAACCTCGGATCGCATACCCTTTCGTACATTAATTGGCGTGGATCCTGCTTATGCTGGTCTTCAGGTTTTTCGGATGTCTATGTTACACCAACACCACCGCCATTGCTCCGCACAAACTTGTGCCTCGCTCCCTGCCATGCGTGTTTCTAGGGTACCCATCACAGCATCATGGCAATCGTTGCCTTGATTGTTCCACCCAAAAGATCATCATCTCTCGCCATGTCGTGTTCGATGAGTCAAGCTTTCCATTTGCCTCCACTCCATCTTCGTCAACTACTACCCCTTCACTGCACACTTATGATTTCTTGTAGGGTACTGAGCAGCCAACGTCGTTGATGCCGTTCATCGTGCCGGCACGGTAACCCCGAATGCGACCCCACGGTCGCCGCCACGGTTGCCGCCACCGACCTCGCCTCCATCGCCTAGGGCACGGGCTTCTGCCGAGCGCCCTGCTGGGGGCCTTGATGGCGGCTCTGCTGGGAGTCCCTCTCGTACTGTAGCAGCATCACCGCCGGCCACACCATCGCCAGCTCCTCCTGCCGTGGATCCACCCCGGACCCACAGACTGCGGGCCCCCCACCGCCACCATCTCACGCCATGGCCGCTCGAGCCAAACAGTATATTGTGCAGCCGAAAAAGATTTTTGATTTTCATGTCGAGGGTTTATCTCCAATACCGAAGATTTATCGTGGTGCTCTCAAGGATCCAAACTGGCATTCGACTATAGTTGAGGAGTATGGTGCTCTTCTCTCCAACAACACTTGGGACCTCGTTGATCCACCTAGCAGTGCTAACATCCTTACTGGTAAGTGGATCTACCGTCACAAGATGAAGTCTGATGGTTCTTTGGATCGCTACAAAGCTCGTTGGGTGCTCCGTGGATTTACTCAGTGCGAAGGTATCGATTTTGATGAAACTTTCAACCCTGTCGTCAAGCCATCCACTATTCGCACAATGCTCTTTCTTGCTCTCTCTAGTGACTGGTCGATTCATCAGCATGACGTCAAGAATGTGTTCCTCAATTGTACTCTCACCGAGACTGTTTATGCTCATCAGCCTTCTGGGTTCACCAATCCTCGCTTCCCTGATAAGGCTTATCGCCTCAACAAATCACTCTATGGTTTGAAACAGGCACCTCGAGCATGGTTTCAGTGATTTGCTTCGTTCATTGCATTGGTTGGTTTCGTTGGCTCCAAGTCCGGCAGCTCGTTGTTCGTGTATTGGCATGGCGCTGACATGGCCTATCTCCTGCTCTATGTGGATGACATCATCCTGACTGCATCTTCCTCGACATTGCTGCACAGTTTGATTACCTCTCTTCGTACCGAGTTCAGTATGATATATATGGGTGATCTTCATTACTTTCTGGGCATCTCTGTCACACGCAGCAAGGACAGTCTGTTCCTCTCACAGGAGAAGTATGCAATGTATCTTCTTGACCAAGATGGCATGTTGTAGTGCAAACCCATCTCTACTCCTGTTGATACTACCTCCAAACTTTCAGCCAAGTCCAGTGATCCAGTTGCAGATCCCACCGAGTATCATAGTATTGCAGGTGGTCATCAGTACCTCACATTCACTCGGCCAGACATCCCTTATGTTGTGCAGCAGGTTTGTCTTCATATGCATGATCCTCGGGCTAATCATTTGCTCCTTGTGAAGCGTGTGCTTCGCTATATCCGCGGCACCACCGGCCATGGCCTCACTTCGTTTCGAGGCAGCTCCAACAAATTGATGGCCTATTCTGACACTGATGGGGCAGGTTGCCCTGATACTCACCGGTCTACCTCAAGTTATTGTGTCTTCCTCGGCACTAACCTGGTGTCATTGTCACGCCCAATATGCGACCCTATCCAAAAGGAACTCGAAGGTCCCACCAAGGATAGACCCGCATATTGAGACGCTTTTGCAAGGTGGATATCATTACATCAACATTACATAATAGTGGGGATACATACATAAGGCATACAATGCCACATGAATAACAATACAACATACAGGAACAACATCCGACTACGGATGAATCATAAACATAAACTCAAACAATATCCACCCTGCTAGCCCAGGCTACCGACCTGGAACCTATCCCCTGAACGAAGAAGAAGCAGAAGAAGAACTCCAAAACAAGCAAGCATCGCTCTCGCGTCAGGATCATCGCCTAACCTGTACCTGCAACTGTTGTTGTAGTAATCTGTGAGCCACGAGGACTCAGCAATCCCATTACCATGGGTATCAAGACTAGCAAAGCTTAATGGGAAAGGAAGGGGTAAAGTGGTGAGGTTGCAGCAGCGACTAAGCATGATATGGTGGCTAACATACGCAAATGAGAGCGAGAAGAGAAACAAAGGAATGGTCGTGAACTAGCAATGATCAAGAGGTGATCCTGAACACCTACTTACGTCAAACATAACACAGAAACCGTGTTCACTTCCCGGACTCCGCCAAGAAGAGACCATCACGGCTACACACGCGGTTGATGCGTTTTAAATTCGGATCTGGTGTCAAGTTATCTACAACCGGACATTAACAAATTCCCATCTGCCACATAACCGCGGGCACGACTCTCGAAAGTTTAAACCCTGCAGGGGTGTCCCAACTTAGCCCATGACAAGCTCTCGCGATCAACGAAGGAATAGACCTTCTCCCAGGAAGACCCGATCAGTCTCAGAATCCCGGTTTACAAGACATTTCGACAATGGTAAAACAAGACCAGCAAAGCCGCCCGATGCGCCGACAATCCCGATAGGATCTGCACATATCTCGTTCTCAGGGCAACACCGGATGAGACATCCTGCGAGTAAAACCAGACCTCGAGTTTCCCCGAGGGGGCCCCGCAGTCTACTCGGTTTGGACCAGCACTTAGACAAGCACTGGCCCGGGGGGGCTAAAATAAAGATGACCCTCGAGAGAGCGACTCCCAAGGGAAAAAGTAGGTGGTGGTGAGGCAAATGTTAAAACCAAGGTTGGGCCTTGCTGGACAAGTTTTATTCAAAGCGAACTGTCAGGGGGGTCCCATAAATCACCCGACCGCGTAAGGAACGCAAAATCCGGGAACATAACACCGGTATGACGGAAACTAGGGCGGCAAGAGTGGAACAAAACACTAGGCATAAGGCCGAGCCTTCCACCCTTTACCAAGTATATAGATGCATTAATAATATAAGAGATATTGTGATATACCAACCAAAAACCCTGTCCACCATGGAGAAATCTTCAACTTCACCTGCAACTAGCAACGCTATAAGAGGGGCTGAGCAAAAGCGGTAACATAGCCAAACAACGGTTTGCATAGGAAAGGTGTCAAAGGTTAGAGGTTCATGGCAATATGGGATGGCTTGATAAACAGGTAATAGGTAGCGCAGCATAGCGATAGAACGAAGCAACTAGCATAGCAATGATAGTAGTGAGATCCAGGGTAGCGGTCATCTTGCCTGAAATCCCACAAGGAAGAAGAACGAGTCCATGAAGAAGATGAAGCCACGAAGACGAACCAAGCGTAGACGAACGAATCCTCACGATCGCAACGAAACAGAAACTATCGAGAATAAGCACACAACATGGTAAACACACCACACATAGACAAGACATGATGCACAACAAGCATGATGCATGACAAGGCTACATGAAGCTACTCATGGCAAGAGATGATGCAAACAAGAACAACACATCAAAGCAAGTTTAAATGAGGCCAGAAACAACATATAACAATTCCGGAAAGTCCTCATATGCAAATTTCGAAATTAGACCAGATCTGAATAAACCTTATGTTCAAGTTGTTAAACAGCAAGTTAGGATCATATAAAGTTCATTAGATTCGGAGCTACGGCCTAGAAGATATGAGCAAAACAAGTTAGGCATGGCATTGATGCAAAATCCACCCAAACATCAAGCAAACACACCAAAACAAGGATGCAACATGATAATATGAAACTACATGCAAAAAAAGCAAGTTTCATATAGAGCACACTCAAAACGGAGCAACTGTGCAACACATACACTATACAAGTCATAGCAACAATCTGTCCAAAACAGCAACTAGGCATATTGCAAGCATCAAAACAATAAGCTAGGGCACCCCAACATGATAACAAAAGGCATGGGCATGAAGTACTGGTAAAGCATAACAAAACATGAACACTGAGCTATCTCCAGAAATCACTAGAACATGCTCCAAAACACATGGTAAGATTGCCAATAATAACAGTTTCAGACTTTAGCAGAAATAACATCAGGTTGCAATGTTCAGAGCTATCAAAAAACATGTTACAGGAACTTAACATGGCAAACAAAGGCATGGCATGAATCTAATAAAAGCATAGATTAAAAGTCTCTTACTTACCATGAGCCAAAAAGGCATAGAAAATATGATGGCACCCATGTAAACATGGCAAATAATATGATAGATTCATACATGGCAGGAACAACAATAAGTAGGCATGTTCGTGAGCTTGAACCACTCACCACAGAGCAATACATGGCATGGCAAGGCAACCAACAGTAAGAAGGCATGTTTATGAAGCTAAGCATGGCAAGATCAAGGTCATAGGGTGCATGGATCACTAACAATAAGCATGGAAGCAACTGAACTTAATGTTAACGGGCTGACAGCAACATTATGGAGCAACTTTGGAGCAAGATTACAACATGCTACAGCAAGCTATAAATGCAACCAAGGGCATGAATGGATAGAGCATGACATGTATATCAAAACATGTTTATAGAACATCTCCATATTATGCATAGAATGATTAGTAGCAACATGTTTATATAGCATCACGAAATAACAGATTCAGCCTAGCAAAACAGCAACAGCAAGTACACTACTTAACAAGCTCGATTCACTCACCACAAGTCATTTCATGACAAGATAAGCATAGCATCATCAAGAAGACATGTTTGTGAAACAAACCAAGGCAAGAACAAGTCCATAGCATGCAAGGATCAACTATAGCAAGCTTGGCCAAATTGAATAACACGTAAACAATCTGCCAGGAAATATTTTGAAGCAAAAGTAGAGCACCAAAATGACATGCTAGACTACTCCATAGTTGCAAACAAGGGCCTGAATGGATAGACAATAACCATATGTTCAAAACACCCTTACTGAAGTATCTCAAAATATGCATGGATCTCTCTGTAGCATCAAGTTTATATGGCATCAAAATAACAGCAGAACAGGGACTAAAATCAGCAATATCACGAAGCCCAGTTTGCATGCTTATGCTAGTCACCACATTGATCACAAAAATATATGGCATACACCCTGGAAAGATGGCATGGCATATATCAAAACACATGTAGACATCAACCTCATAGGATGCACACATCAACCATGGCAAAAATGACAAATGAGCAAGTTATAACAGTTTCAGCAGATTAACATCAACATGCACTCTTCCAACAGCATTTCAGGCATCAAGATGAGCTCAAATGAAAATGATGCAATGGAATGAAATGAGGTACTCGTCGAAGCGAACAATTTGACATATTACACGCATGAAACGGAGCTACGGATGCAGAGATACAGCATGATGAACAAGGCATGATTATGCAAAATTATCAGGGACTGGCGAATTTCGGGGTCAACCTCTTTTTCCGGATCTGGATCCGGACGCGCGGCTACCGAGGTTGACCGGAGCAACCTCGCCGGAGAAGGGCGGCACGGCGGCCGGAGAGAGCCAGGGACGGCCGGAGGGAGGCGTCGGCGGCGGCGCGGGGCCGGGCGTGGCCGGAGGCGGCGACCGCGGGGAGCGGGCGGCGGGGCGCGCTCCGGCGCCGGGCGGAGGCGGCGGCCGGCGGCCGGGCGGGATACGGCGGCGCGGGGGCGGGAAGGCGGCGGAGGGAGCCCGACGGCGAGCGGCGGAGGCGACGAGCGGGCGCCGGCGGCGCGCGGGCGGGGCGGCGCGGCGAGATGGGCCGGGAGGGCCCGATCCGGGCTCTCCGGCCCGCGGCGGCGGGGACGGTGCGGGACGCCACATGGCGCGACGGGATTCGCCGGGCGCGGCGGCGGCGGACATGTCCGGCGCGGGGATTTTTGTCCGGCGGCGCGAGGTAGGGGAAGGCTAGGGTTTGGACTGCGAGAATTTCGGGGGAGGCCACATATTTATAGGTAGAGGGAGCTAGGAGAGTCCAAATGAGGAGCGGTTTTTGGCCACGCGATCGTGATCGAACGACCGAGAGCATTGAGGCAGTTAGGATGGGTTTTGGGCCATTTTGGAAGGGGTGTTGGGCTGCAACTCAAAGAGGCTTCACGGTTACCCGGTTAACCGTTGGAGTACCAAACGACCTCCAAATGGCACGAAACTTGACAGGCGGTCTACCGGTGCTATACCAAGGCCGCTTGGCAAACCTCGGGCCATTCCGAGAAAGTTTAATACCCGCTCACAACAGGAGACAAAAGTTGGACGCCGGGGAACATAGGAGTGCCGGATTGCAAAACGGACAACGGGGAAAAAGCTCGGATGCATGAAACGAACATGTATGGAAAATGAGATGCACGTGATGACATGATATGAAATGCATATGATGACATGGCAAAGTGCAACACGCAAGCAAATGACATGGAAACAATGACGAATAACTGGCAGACACCTGGCACATCGAATCCGAGGCGTTACAGTCATGGTCTGCTAAGCGGCAGCACACGGTCTCTCGCTCCAGCCCCGAGGCCGAATACAGGGCAGTTGCAAATGTAGTGGCTGAAACATGTTGGCTACGGCAGCTTCTTCAGGAGCTTCATCGACCGGTGACTGGTGCCATTGTGGTGTTTTGCGACAATGTGAGCTCTATTTACATGACACAGAATCCCGTTCATCATCAGCGCACCAAGCATGTGGAGATCGATCTACACTTTGTAGAGACCGTGTTGTTGGGGAACATAGTAATTTCAAAAAAATTCCTACGCACACGCAAGATCATGGTGATGCATAGCAAAGAGAGGGGAGAGTGTTGTCTAAGTACCCTCGTAGACCAAAGCGGAAGCGTCGACGCAACGTAGAGGAAGTAGTCGTACGTCCTCCCGGTTCAACCGATCCAAGCACCGTTACTCCGGCACCTCCGAGTTCTTGACACACGTACAGCTCGATGACGCACCCCCAATCTCCGATCCAGCAGAGGCGCAGGGGGGAGTTCCGTCAGCACGACGGCGTGGTGACGATCTTGATGTTCTCCTGTCGCAGGGCTTCGCCTAAGCACCGCTACAATATGACCGAGGTGTAATATCGTGGAGGGGGGCACCGCACACGGCTAAGGAACGATCTCAATGATCAACTTGTGTGTCTAGGGTGCCCCCCTACCCCCGTATATAAAGGAGGGAGGGAGGAGGTGGCCGGCCCAAGGGGGGGCGCGCCATAGGGAGGGGGAAACCTACTCCAAGTAGGTTTCCCCTCCTTTTCCTAATCCAAGTTGGAGGGGGAAGGAAGTAGTAGTAGTAGTAGGAAGGAAGAGGGGGAAGGAGAGAAGGAAAGGGGGGGCCGGCCCCCTTCCCAATTCGGATTGGGCTTGGGGGGGCGCGCCCCCCTCCCTTGCTCCTTCTCCCTCCCTTCCAATAGGGCCCAATAAGGCCCATATACTTACCGGGGGGTTCCGGTAACCTCCCGGAGCTCCGGTATATTCCCAAACTCTCCCGGAACCTTTCCGGTGTCAAAATATATCCGTCCAATATATCAATCTTTATGTCTCGACCATTTCGAGACTCCTCATCATGTCCGTGATCACATCCGGGACTCCGAACAAACTTCGGTACATCAAAATACATAAACTCATAATATAATTGTAATCGAAACCTTAAGCGTGCGGACCCTACGGTTCGAGAACAATGTAGACATGACCGAGACACGTCTCTGGTCAATAACCAATAGCGGGACTTGGATGCCCATATTGGTTCCTACATATTCTACGAAGATCTTTATCGGTCAAACCGCACAACAACATACGTTGTTCCTTTGTCATCGGTATGTTACTTGCCCGAGATTTGATCGTCGGTATCCAATACCTAGTTCAATCTCGTTACCGGCAAGTCTCTTTACTCGTTCCGTAATACGTCATCTCATAACTAACTCATCAGTTACATGCTTGCAAGGCTTAGGTGATGAGTATTACCGAGAGGGCCCAGAGATACCTCTCCGACAATTGGAGTGACAAATCCTAATCTTGAATTATGCCAACTCAACATGTACTTTCGGGAACACCTGTAGTACTCCTTTATAATCACCCAGTTACGTTGTGACGTTTGGTAGTACCCAAAGTGTTCCTCCGGTAAACGGGAGTTACACAATTCTCATAGTTACAGGAACATGTATAAGTCATGAAGAAAGCAATTGCAGAATACTAAATGATCAAGTGCTAAGCTAACGGGATGGGTCATGTCAATCACATCATTCTCCTAATGATGTGATCCCATTTAATCAAATGACAACACATGTCTATGGTTAGGAAACATAACCATCTTTGATTAATGAGCTAGTCAAGTAGAGGCATACTATTGACTATATGTTTGTCTATGTATTCACACATGTATCATGTTTCGGGTTAATACAATTCTAGCATGAATAATAAACATTTATCATGATATGAGGAAATAAATAATAACTTTATTATTGCCTCTAGGGCATATTTCCTTCAGTCTCCCACTTGCACTAGAGTCAATAATCTAGATTACATAGTAATGATTCTAACACCCATGGAGTCTTGGTGCTGATCATGTTTTGCTCGTGAGAGAGGCTTAGTCAACGGGTCTGCAACATTCACATCCGTATGTATCTTGCAAATCTCTATGTCTCCCACTTGGACTTGGTCCCGAATGGAATTGAAGCGTCTCTTGATGTGCTTGGTCCTCTTGTGAAATCTGGATTCCTTTGCCAGGGCAATTGCACCAGTATTGTCACAGAAGATCTTCATTGGTCTCGATGCACTAGGTATGACACCTAGATCGGAAATGAACTCCTTCATCCAGACTCCTTCATTTGCTGCTTCAGAAGCAGCTATATACTCCGCTTCACATGTAGATCCCGCTACGACGCTTTGTTTAGAACTGCACCAACTCACAACTCCACCGTTTAATATAAATACGTATCCGGTTTGCGATTTAGAATCATCTGGATCAGTGTCAAAGCTTGCATCGATGTAACCATTTACGACTAGCTCTTTGTCACCTCCATATACGAGAAATGTATCCTTCGTCCTTTTTAGGTATTTCAGGATGTTCTTGACCACTGTCCAGTGATCCACTCCTGGATTACTTTGGTACCTTCCTGCCAAGCTTATTGCTAAGCATACGTCAGGTCTGGTACACAGCATTGCATACATGATAGAGCCTATGGCTGAAGCATAGGGAACACCTTTCATTTTCTCTCTATCTTCTGCTGTGGTCGGGCATTGAGTTTGACTCAACTTCACACCTTGTAGCACAGGCAAGAACCCTTTCTTTGCCTAATCCATTTTGAACTTTTTCAAAATTTTGTCAAGGTATGTGCTTTGTGAAAGTCCTATTAAGCGTCTTGATCTATCTCTATAGATCTTGATGCCCAATATATAAGCAGCTTCACCGAGGTCTTTCACTGAAAAACTTTTATTCAAGTATCCCTTTATGCTATCCAGAAATTCTATATCATTTCCAATTAATAATATGTCATCAACATATAAAACTAGAAATGCTACAGAGCTCCCACTCACTTTCTTGTAAATACAGGCTTCTCCAAAAGTCTGTATAAAACCATATGCTTTGATCACACTGTCAAAGCGTTTATTCCAACTCCGAGATGCTTGCACCAGTCCATAAATGGAACGCTGGAGCTTGCAAACTTTGTCAGCACCTTTTGGATCAACAAAACCTTCCGGCTGCATCATATACAACTCTTCTTCTAGAAATCCATTCAAGAATGCCGTCTTGACATCCATCTGCCAAATTTCATAATCATGAAATGCAGCAATAGCCAACATGATTCGGACAGACTTGAGCATCGCTACGGGTGAGAAAGTCTCATCGTAGTCAACCCCTTGAACTTGTCGAAAACCTTTCGCAACAAGTCGAGCTTTGTAGACAGTAACATTACCATCAGCGTCAGTCTTCTTCTTAAAGATCCATTTATTCTCAATGGCTTGCCGATCATCGGGCAAGTCAACCAAAGTCCATACTTTGTTTTCATACATGGATCCCATCTCAGATTTCATGGCCTCTAGCCATTTTGCGGAATCTGGGCTCATCATCGCTTCCTCATAGTTCGTAGGTTCATCATGGTCAAGTAACATGACTTCCAGAATAGGATTACCGTACCACTCTGGTGCGGATCTTACTCTGGTAGACCTACGAGGTTCAGTAGAAACTTGATCTGAAGTTTCATGATCAATATCATTAGCTTCCTCACTAATTGGTGTAGTTGTCACAGGAACCGGTTCTTGTGATGAACTACCTTCCAATAAGGGAGTAGATACAGTTATCTCATCAAGTTCTACTTTCCTCCCACTCACTTCTTTCGAGAGAAACTCCTTCTCTAGAAAGGATCCGAATTTAGCAACGAAAATCTTGCCCTCAGATCTGTGATAGAAGGTGTACCCAATAGTCTCCTTTGGGTATCCTATGAAGACACATTTCTCCGATTTGGGTTCGAGCTTATCTGGTTGAAGTTTCTTCACATAAGCATCGCAGCCCCAAACTTTAAGAAACGACAACTTTGGTTTCTTGCCAAACCACAGTTCATAAGGCGTCGTCTCAACGGATTTTGATGGTGCCCTATTTAACGTGAATGCGGCCGTCTCTAAAGCATAACCCCAAAACGATAGCGGTAAATCGGTAAGAGACATCATAGATCGTACCATATCAAGTAAAGTGTGATTACGACGTTCGGACACACCATTTCGTTGTGGTGTTCCAGGTGGCGTGAGTTGCGAAACTATTCCGCATTGTTTCAAATGTAAACCAAACTCGTAACTCAAATATTCTCCTCCACGATCAGATCGTAGAAACTTTATTTTCTTGTTACGATGATTTTCTACTTCACTCTGAAATTCTTTGAACTTTTCAAATGTTTCAGACTTGTGCTTCATTAAGTAGATATACCCATATCTGCTCAAATCATCTGTGAAGGTGAGAAAATAACGATATCCGCCACGAGCCTCAACATTCATCGGGCCACATACATCTGTATGTATGATTTCCAACAAATCTGTTGCTCTCTCCATAGATCCGGAGAACGGTGTTTTAGTCATCTTGCCCATGAGGCACGGTTCGCAAGTACCAAGTGATTCATAATCAAGTGATTCCAGAAGTCCATCAGTATGGAGTTTCTTCATGCGTTTTACACCGATATGACCTAAACGGCAGTGCCACAAATATGTTGCACTATCATTATCAACTCTGCATCTTTTGGCTTCAACATTATGAATATGTGTATGACTACTATCGAGATTCAATAAAAATAGACCACTCTTCAAGGGTGCATGACCATAAAAGATATTACTCATATAAATAGAACAACCATTATTCTCTGATTTAAATGAATAACCGTCTCGCATCAAACAAGATCCAGATATAATGTTCATGCTCAACGCAGGCACCAAATAACAATTATTCAGGTCTAAAACTAATCCCGATGGTAGATGTAGAGGTAGCGTGCCGACCGCGATCACATCGACTTTGGAACCATTTCCCACGCGCATCGTCACCTCGTCCTTAGCTAATCTTCGCTTAATCCGTAGTCCCTGTTTCGAGTTGCAAATATTAGCAACAGAACCAATATCAAATACCCAGGTGCTACTGCGAGCATTAGTAAGGTACACATCAATAACATGTATATCACATATACCTTTGTTCACTTTGCCATCCTTCTTATCCGCCAAATACTTGGGGCAGTTCCGCTTCCAGTGTCCAGTCTGCTTGCAGTAGAAGCACTCAGTTTCAGGCTTAGGTCCAGACTTGGGTTTCTTCTCTTGAGCAGCAACTTGCTTGCTGTTCTTTTTGAAGTTCCCCTTCTTCTTCCCTTTGCCCTTCTTCTTGAAACTAGTGGTCTTGTTGACCATCAACACTTGATGCTCCTTCTTGATTTCTACCTCCGCGGCTTTCAGCATCGCGAAGAGCTCGGGAATAGTCTTGTTCATCCCTTGCATATTATAGTTCATCACAAAGCTCTTGTAGCTTGGTGGCAGTGATTGGAGAATTCTGTCAATGACGCTATCATCCGGAAGATTAACTCCCAGTTGAATCAAGTGATTATTATACCCAGACATTTTGAGTATATGCTCACTGACAGAACTGTTCTCCTCCATCTTGCAGCTGTAGAACTTATTGGAGACTTCATATCTCTCAATCCGGGCATTTGCTTGAAATATTAACTTCAACTCCTGGAACATCTCATATGCTCCATGACGTTCAAAACGTCGTTGAAGACCCGGTTCTAAGCCGTAAAGCATGGCACACTGAACTATAGAGTAGTCATCAGCTTTGCTCTGCCAGACATTCTTAACGTCGTCAGTTGCATCAGCAGCAGGCCTGGCACCTAGCGGTGCTTCCAGGACGTAACTCTTCTGTGCAGCAATGAGGATAATCCTCAGGTTACGAACCCAGTCCGTGTAATTGCTACCATCATCTTTCAACTTTGCTTTCTCAAGGAACGCATTAAAATTCAACGAAACAACAGCACGAGCCATCTATCTACAAACAAACATAGACAAGCAAAATACTATCAGGTACTAAGTTCATGATAAATTTAAGTTCAATTAATCATATTACTAAAGAACTCCCACTTAGACAGACATCTCTCTAGTCATCTAAGTGATCACGTGATCCAAATCAACTAAACCATGTCCGGTCATCACATGAGATGGAATAGTTTCAATGGTGAACATCTCTATGTTGATCATATCTACTATATGATTCACGCTCGACCTTTCGGTCTCCGTGTTCCGAGGCCATATCTGTATATGCTAGGATCGTCAAGTATAACCTGAGTATTCTGCGTGTGCAAATGTTTTGCACCCGTTGTATTTGAACGTAGAGCCTATCACACCCGATCATCACGTGGTGTCTCAGCACGAAGAACTTTCGCAACGGTGCATACTCAGGGAGAACACTTCTTGATAATTAGTGAGAGATCATCTTAAAATGCTACCGTCAATCAAAGCAAGATAAGATGCATAAAGGATAAACATCACATGCAATCAATATAAGTGATATGATATGGTCATCATCATCTTGTGCTTGTGATCTCCATCTCCGAAGCACCGTCGTGATCACCATCGTCACCGGCGCGACACCTTGATCTCCATCGTAGCATCGTTGTCGTTTACGCCATCTATTGCTTCTACGACTATCGCTACCGCTTAGTGATAAAGTAAAGCAATTACAGGGCGTTTGCATTTCATACAATAAAGCGACAACCATATGGCTCCTGCCAGTTGCCGATAACTTCGGTTACAAAACATGATCATCTCATACAATAAAATATAGCATCACGTCTTGACCATATCACATCACAACATGCCCTGCAAAAACAAGTTAGACGTCCTCTACTTTGTTGTTGCAAATTTTACGTGGCTGCTACGGGCTTAGCAAGAACCGTTCTTACCTACGCATCAAAACCACAACGATAGTTTGTCAAATAGACTCCGTTTTAACCTCCACAAGGTCCGGGCGTAGCCACACTCGGTTCAACTAAAGTTGGAGAAACCGACACCCGCAAAGCACGGCGGTAAAATCAGTCTCGCGTAAGCGTACGCGTAATGTCGGTCCGGGCCGCTTCATCCAACAATACCGCTGAACCAAAGTATGACATGCTGGTAGGCAGTATGACTTATATCGTCCACAACTCATTTGTTTTCTACTCGTGCATATAACATCAACGCATAAAACCTAGGCTCGGATGCCACTGTTGGGGAACGTAGTAATTTCAAAAAATTTCCTACGCACACGCAAGATCATGGTGATGCATAGCAACGAGAGGGGAGAGTGTTGTCTACGTACCCTCGTAGACCGAAGCGGAAGCGTTGACGCAACGTAGAGGAAGTAGTCGTACGTCCTCCCGGTTCAACCGATCCAAGCACCGTTACTCCGGCACCTCCGAGTTCTTGACACACGTACAGCTCGATCACGCACCCCCGATCTCCGATCCAGCAGAGGCGCAGGGGGGAGTTCCGTCAGCACGACGGCGTGGTGACGATCTTGATGTTCTCCTGTCGCAGGGCTTCGCCTAAGCACCGCTACAATATGACCGAGGTGTAATATCGTGGAGGGGGGCACCGCAGACGGCTAAGGAACGATCTCAATGATCAACTTGTGTGTCTAGGGTGCCCCCCTACCCCCGTATATAAAGGAGGGAGGGAGGAGGTGGCCGGCCCAAGGGGGTGCGCGCCATAGGGAGGGGGAAACCTACTCCAAGTAGGTTTCCCCTCCTTTTCCTAATCCAAGTTGGAGGGGGAAGGAAGGAGTAGTAGTAGTAGGAAGGAAGAGGGGGAAGGAGAGAAGGAAAGGGGGGGCCGGCCCCCTCCCAATTCGGATTGGGCTTGGGGGGGCGCGCCCCCCTCCCTTGCTCCTTCTCCCTCCCTTCCAATAGGGCCCAATAAGGCCCATATACTTACCGGGGGGTTCCGGTAACCTCCCGGAGCTCCGGTATATTCCCAAACTCTCCCGGAACCTTTCCGGTGTCCAAATATATCCGTCCAATATATCAATCTTTATGTCTCGACCATTTCGAGACTCCTCGTCATGTCCGTGATCATATCCGGGACTCTGAACAAACTTCGGTACATCAAAATACATAAACTCATAATATAACTGTCATCGAAACCTTAAGCGTGCGGACCCTACGGTTCGAGAACAATGTAGACATGACCGAGACACGTCTCTGGTCAATAACCAATAGCGGGACCTGGATGCCCATATTGGTTCCTACATATTCTACGAAGATCTTTATCGGTCAAACCGCACAACAACATACGTTGTTCCCTTTGTCATCGGTATGTTACTTGCCCGAGATTTGATCGTCGGTATCCAATACCTAGTTCAATCTCGTTACCGGCAAGTCTCTTTACTCGTTCCGTAATACGTCATCTCATAACTAACTCATCAGTTACATGCTTGCAAGGCTTAGGTGATGAGTATTACCGAGAGGGCCCAGAGATACCTCTCCGACAATCGGAGTGACAAATCCTAATCTCGAATTATGCCAACTCAACATGTACTTTCGGAAACACCTGTAGTACTCCTTTATAATCACCCAGTTACGTTGTGACGTTTGGTAGTACCCAAAGTGTTCCTCCGGTAAACGGGAGTTACACAATTCTCATAGTTACAGGAACATGTATAAGTCATGAAGAAAGCAATAGCAGAATACTAAACGATCAAGTGCTAAGCTAATGGGATGGGTCATGTCAATCACATCATTCTCCTAATGATGTGATCCCATTTAATCAAATGACAACACATGTCTATGGTTAGGAAACATAACCATCTTTGATTAATGAGCTAGTCAAGTAGAGGCATACTAGTGACTATATGTTTGTCTATGTATTCACACATGTATCATGTTTCCGGTTAATAAAATTCTAGCATGAATAATAAACATTTATCATGATATGAGGAAATAAATAATAACTTTATTATTGCCTCTAGGGCATATTTCCTTCACGTGTCACCACAGGCGAGGTCTGGGTTCTTCATGTTCCGAGTTCTTCTCAATTTGCGGACATTTTCACCAAAGGATTACCATTCCCTCTCTTCTTGGATTTTCGAGACAGTCTTAACATTCGTCGACGCCCGTTTACGACTGAGGGAGGGTAATACATAATCGTTTTGTTTGTATAGATATACGGTTGTATAAGTGTAGACCTTGTATAGGTGTCCTTATATTGTACGATACGAACTCTGCCTTGTAACCTCTATATATTGATCAATACAAGGCACCACAACGTGTGGTTTCCATCTTACATTTTCATCATCGGCGGTACGAATAAAACCTACCTAGTCAGACCTTAAGGTTCTATATATCTAATCTTAATGTGCACAAATAGAATACTAACATGCATACTAAAATAACATACATAATTTAACCACATTAATGACACATTCATAAGATGCTTACCAAACTTCAAATTTCATTAATACAAAGGAATAGAGATCATCATTGTGGACACTGTCATGATCGAAGTATTAGGAAGCACATGGTCGGTCTATGACAGCGCACACATGTGGGGGATACCAGGCCTTTGACTTCCGGGCAGAATGCAACGACCGGATCGGTCAGAGCCCACTCGTCACCACCGACAACGCCACAGAAAGGCAAGTCGATGAAGGGAATGAAGGCTCGGCGGCATCGGGTGGTGGTGAAGCATGGTGACCGCCAATCTGCATATTCGCGACGCACGGTGCTTTGTTGCACCCTTCGGTACTTTTCTGGTGATGGGTCGGCACCTGGACAGAGATGAGGTACACAAGGAAGACAGCCAGAAACAATGGAAGCCAGGAGAAAATGTCACACGGGCAGCGAGGGTTTGGAATGGGGATGGGCAATGGGTGACCGATTATAACAGGCCAGATACAAACTAACTCTGTCTGCCGGGAAACCCGAAGGGTCATATTTGAATCGGCTACATAGACATTCAGTGATAATTTTTCGCCCATTTTTATCATCGGACTATCTTGTTTTAGTCTGCATTGTGATAAATATCAATTCGAGCACAAATATCCTTATTATGGACGCCTCCGAAGTGTACGGTCAGTGCTAAGTATCATCAGTGACGCATGTCACGTGGAGGTCAGTGATGAGCGGTTAGTGCTATTCGAATCTGTAGTTGTGGTCGGTGGTGTGGTGACGTTGGTACGTAGGGTGCGATGTGTGCTATGGATTTCCCTTTTGATGGTCTTCTTGCGTTGTCTTGGCAGATGAGATGGTGTCATGCTGCCACTCATCGGTGGAGTCCACAGTGTTTCATCTCTCTCTCTCTCTCTCTCTGTGCGCGCGCGCGCGCGTGCTTTGTTTGTGCAGGAGTGTTTTTTCGGTTGTTTCTCTTTTCCCCGTGTACTCCATGTGTGCTTTGTTTCATTTCAAGCTATCTTGTAGGAGGTTGCAAGGTTTCAGACGCAAAATGAATCAAAATATTCAGGTGGGAATTTAGTCCCCACCGTGACCGTTAAGAAAACTTATTTCCAAAGGAGTCACACTTGTTTGTGCATGCATGCATTCTTCATGTGGAGAGAGAGAGAGAGAGAGAGAGAGAGAGAGAGAGAGAGACGCTATACACCATGAACAAGATTGCAGGTAGTTAGGTGTGCAGTGATATACTCATGAGTCATGAGTAGATACATAGCAATCAGATGATCTACCTAGTAGCATTTGCCTGGTGGATATATAAGTCTATCTCAAAGTGTACATCTTCCTTCCTCCACTAAAAGATAGTAATAGCAAGTCAGCTTGCTATAGCTATACTCGATGGAAGCAAGTAGTCACGAACTAGCAGCTAGATATTCTGATATAGTAACTATTACTAGTCTCAAAACCATTCTTCGATGTACATACAGTTAATTGTTATGAGATGTTGGAGTAAAACAATCAAGCCAGGTGTTTTCTGATACGAGATGTTTGAAAGGGTAGATCCAGCCATGGAGGGAGAGTGGCATGTCATTCCTATTACCGAATCCATCCATCAACAGTGGTAGTGCGAAGCGCGGGGTGATCCACTGCGTCCATGGGCCCAGGATGCAACGAGGGGTCCTACTGCGACTTATCACCACCCGACCTCCCCGTGCTAGATCGGTCCTCTATCGGCTCCACCATGCTCGTCCATATCCTATCTTATATCTTATATCTTATATCTTATATCTTATATTTACTAATTGGAGGCACCATACAAGCGTCCACGTTAACTGTTAAAGGTAAAGAAAATTATCCGTCGGATCTCCGGATTAGATATCTACAGTCGTACGATGAGGACCGGAGTCCTAGCCCGCTGTGCACGTTAAATATCCCCTCAAAGACCCCTTCCTTCCCAATCACGCAACAACCAATCTCAAAACGGTTAAAAAACAATCTTAAAAAATATCCAGCCAACCTCTACCGATCCCTTTCCTTGGAATCTCAGCCTAGAGACCAGGAAATATACAATCCAACAAACCTCTCCCCTGAGCCCCTTCGAATCTCAGCCCTAACCCCGATGAATTTGCTGCAATCCATCTTAGTTGATGGGGCTCACTAGAAGACCCTTTCATTCTCGCCGGCATTGCTCGGTGCGTGGCATGTGCATCATCGCGCGCACTCTGGACCTTGCATCTACAGGCAGATTGGCGGCCATGGCGGGTGAAGGAGGAAGGAGTCCAGGGGGGTATGCCAGGAGGTTCGTGCAGGTGGTGAGGAGCACGGTAGCGCAAGGAGGAGCAAGATGGAGGAGTCCATGGCGGCTGGGGGTTGCGGGGTTGCTTCAGAGGCTGAGTGGCCGCAAAGTGTTCAACGGAATTCGTCGCACTTCGGGACGAGGATCAGGGAAAAACGGGAGGGATGGGAGGCATGCCTTCCTTCCAGGAGAAGGATGGGGGTGATATTAGGGGCATCAAGACTTGCACTATAAGGAGAAGATTGGTGGGAATCCATCTTGGTTGATGGGTCTGAGTAGGATATCCTTTCAATCCCTTCATCTTTCATATCCTGACCAAGCTGCAATCCACGATGGAAGATGTGGAGAAGGAAGATGTACTAGAGAAGTATGTGCATCCACGGCACTCTGAATCGGATCAGACAGCCGCCACTGTTGGTGAGGCTGCACAAACTAGAGGAAGTACGGTGACCTGATGATGCCACGGTCATCGAAGAACTACGGCGGACTCCTACAGCCATTCTCCTGACCTCCTTACACCGGTGCAGAAACGACATGCATATCAATACTGCCCTCCTCCTATTACCAATATCATGAATATCGGTAGGGCCCTCCGGTTAGAGCACACCAATTAAATCCAGATGAAGATTGTCTTCTACAGGAGAAGCTGAGTGCCCCTACAATTCCATGTTAATTAAGTACTACAGCAGGAGATCATCATGTCTAAGCTACTGACAGCAATAATAGCATTTCCTCACCTATTGTCGAGTAGATGCAATCGAGTAGTGATAGTCAGCTTCATATCCTTCCATTTTTAGGTTCTGCTTCTCTCTTATTTGCGTTTTTGCATGCAGCTTTCAGTTTATAGGGGGTTTCTTTCTTATTACGATCGTCGATCGTGCACATTTATATATTTGTGTCATTACGTAAATTCAGTTTGGATTGTCTCCGTTGTCTATGTTTGCATTTTGCTGAACCACTGTCCACTTTTACAGGAATTGGTCATAGTTGGGAGTTCACTCCGAACACAGAAGGATATTATGCTATCCACGTCTGCAACACTAGCGACATTCATATAGCAAGAAGAGTTATTGATGCATTATACTATTTTGCAGTTTGTCTCTCATTTCTTTTCTTGGCACACCATCTCTCGCCATTACTCCATTGTATCATAGGGAATTATTCAGAATCCATGGACAATTTAAATTTGCAGCATGGTTAGTAGTTACTCCCATATTTTCCCCCATGTTCCTATTGTTTATATTTTATGATTTATATGATGCCTCAGTGTGAAGCATGCTATGTTTAGTTGTGGGATTATATTTGCAACCTTAAACAAAACAAATTACGGCCAAATAATGTATCCTCTGTTTATGAAGTTCTAATTATCATGAGTATGCAAGTTCAGTTTTTCATTTATATGCGATGCAAACATTTCGTTCCTTGATCATATATTTTATATCTTATATTCATCCTAGCAAAAATAGATAATTGTCCATTGGATCGACTTATTTTCTAACCATAACCATTAGATCAATACCCTACGACATCGGTTCTACCATAAGCATGTTTCCCTGGTGGACTGTTGCATGATTTACGAAAAGAAATAAAAATCATCCTCGCATGCTGCTCAAAAGAAATCTGTAATCACCTCTGTAGAATTTTCTTTACCATGCCTTCGGACCGGCACATCGTCGAGAACATTCCTTGCTGTTTCACCCATGTTAGAAGAAACCTATAAATACACGTACGACCTATCCAGCATCTCTGTCTCATGAGCATTTTCCTCCCAAGCATAGAAACCTGAATCCCGTCAGCTTTCAAGTTCTGTCATTGCAGTAACTTGGCATCTATTTTTCAGAATATTAATTTATGCCATGATGGTTAATGAAGTGGGGGAGAAGGCATACTATCACTGATTGAATAAGATTAGACAGTCGTCACTGCCAACGAGGATGCCAAGGCAAAAAATATGTGCTGCCTGATATGCATGTACACCAGGTACGTGCAAATGCAAAACAGAAAAGGCTCTCATAGTTTTTTCATCCCAAGCGTATATTTTCTTGGAGGATCTCGACTTCTGCACAAATTATTCTCATGCCGGTCCGCACCCGGCAACAGCTTCTTGCACCATCGATGATGGCACACAGGCAGAAGACTCTCATGACTCACCAGATCATGTGACGGAATGACTGTCATATTAACTGACGCTCCTAAGTTTGGATGAAACGAATCTGATCGGCGTACAAGAAGGAATGTGATAAGCATCCGCATGCAATTTCTTCCAGTAGCCTCTTTATCATGACATCTCCATTCAATGATCAAGGCAGGCAAGACCTTGCGTGAGAATAAATTTATACTATATATCAAGTCATGACACTTTGAGATGAATACAGCTCTGTAAAGGTAAATTCTGTAGAGTTGGGGCATGAACTGTAGTTGTCAAAAGGTATAATGATTCCCCAAATGTAACTACATTTTTTTTCATGATAATAATATTACATATTTTTGTGTGTTATTTGTGCACCTACTTATGGAAAATGAGTATTCAAACTCAAAATCCAATTGTTTCGGCAAACATGTACAAACTCCAACTGTTTGAGTCATCGTAGTTTCTATCTTCCGACAGGTACAAATTGATAAGGTAATTAGCTTCTTCTGCACAACTAACATATGAAAGATGTGGGGTTATCAAGGACATTTCAAAAGCATGGTTTCAACTTTTAACTTAACCAAGATATATGCATCTGCTTCTAAAGATGGGATGGAGGGATGTACTTAGCTTTCGGGAATGATATTACTAAATTTTGGATTTCCCTAATTATTATTTAGACCTATTTTATTGGAGGTGCACATACATTGGGCAAGATGATAAAAGATAAATTCATTTTGAATTTGTCATAATCTGCGATATTGTGTGCTGCTGAGCAAGTCAAAACTAACTTCTCTTACTATGCATATACTTATTTTATCATAATAAGCTCTTATTTCTAACATGTCAATTAAATAAATGTATCATCTGAATTGTTAGTTTGCTCATGCTATTCAATCAAAATATCCTTACTGTTATGGGACAAACGTCAATAATCCAAAATTTAAATTATGATATTTGCATGAAGTTCGGAATTACTTTTCAATATAGTTCACTTATGTAAATTGGTCTCTATAGTTTGATGTCATTGTTTTTCTTAATAACTTAGGATATAAGTTTTTTTGCGAGAAACTTAGGATACAAGTTAATGTTGTACCACCATGATACTATCCCACTCGGTATTCACAATGAATTTTTATAAGGTTGTTGAGCCATTAGACTCCATAACCCATGACATGTTACAACCTATATGGCTTTCAACATTATTTATTATCTCTACTTTTCCCCTCTAATACAATTACTTACTCACATCAATAACCCTTTTGTGTTCAATTGCTAAATAGTAGTGAAATTTCTGTCTTGCAGCAGTATACATGTAAATTTTATATTATAGTCATGAATCTGAAGTTGCCAATATTCACACAATCAAATGTTCATAAATACATTTATAACCATTGTAATGCATAAAATTATTTCAGCTAAGAAAAATATATTTTTGACCCATAAATTACAATGTGAACTATCACTTAGGGGTGCACCCTTGCTCAACTAAATTAACTAAATTTTTAGTAGCCACATCACTCTGAAATATCAGTTCATTTCTCGAACTAAGGAGGGGTCGGAGGGTATCTTGCAAGTCACAAACTTGCAACCATAACTATCATTGGGTAGTTGTCCTTCAAAAGAATATATGTGTCTTAAGTTTGATATATATGTTGTTAGGAAAATACTAGACCATGCAGGAGCACGGGTTGTTGACTAGTTTAGTTAATTGGCACTATTGATCTTACACGCACACATATTGAGCGATGCACTAAAAACATACAACACGTAGCAGATGTACTAAAAACATACAACATGTAGCAGACTCAAGGAAACATCAGTATTTGTGTATAAGGCTTGGAACACGATGTTCAAGGATTAGCTGGTTGAATAATGCATGCTTACTACTCCGATCGAGTTTGTTCCCCTACTATTGTTGCATTCGGCCGGCTTCAAGGTCATGGGCCGGACTACTGCTTGTGGCTGGTTGTATGGATAGGCTGACACTAGTGCGGAACAAATCGGGTGGCGGTGAGTTGCATTGCAGGATAAGATCAGGGAGCATTTTTTACAGATGCACGATGTGCCATTACTACTCAACTTAGCACACCACTCTACCGATCGGCCGTCTATAAATTAAGAAGATCACTAACTATCTTGCCGGCCGGAGTCCATCCATCCAACGACAACGGGATCGAGATGGACGGAGTTCGTTTACCATGACGAGGGCTCGTTGTCAATGGGTCACTACGGCAGCGATCATAACGGCAGTAGCGCTGCTGGTACACTATACTGCGGTACTAACGGCAGCAACATAAATTCATTCAGCAATGACTGCGTTGGCCAAGGCACAGAGGTTCCCTCCGGTGCTGCTGACCGAGCCATTCCCAGTGCAAAACCGCGGTGCCCCTTCATCGCTGTTGGCGGAGTTGAAAGCACCTCTTACTGTACCAAATTTTGTAAGACTGCCAAGACTTTGTTGGATCAGAATATAAAAAATATTGCGGAAGTCTAATTGGGCGTTCTGAAACGGTTATTTCAATTGGCCACTTGCCCCTATTTCGGCCATGGTGTCAACATTTACAGCATAGCCAAGCCTAGTTATAAAAGGGACTGCTATCTTCTTTTTGGAGTACTAAGTAATGAATTTTGAGCAAGTTGTACTAAATCAGCGACAATTAATATGGATCCGAGGGAGTACTGAAGATCGTATGCACGGGTGGGGTTGCGGCAACTGTTGGATACGTGATGTCCCTGCCTTGCTTGTCGGTTTGGCCAAGATTAAGAAACTTATCTAGATTTTGATTGCCTAGGAGTCACACATGTTGTACTTGTGCATGAGTTAAGTCTTCATGTAAAGAGAAAGAGAAATAATATACTCATGACTACATACATGGCTATCACATGATTTAGCTAGGCATTTGCTATATATATGTATAGTCCATCACAAAGTAGCCGGTAGTAGTATAAAGTCAGCTAGCTATAGCTTGATGGAAGCATGTAGGCATAAACTACTAGCCATTCCAGTATTTGATGATTTTTGTTCTCAAAACCACTATTTTTAAGCATACTGAGCTTGAACGATGGCAAAACAATTGATTTGTATGTGATGTTGGAGTGAAACAAACAATTCAAGTGCTCGAAAGAATTGATCCGGCTATGGATGAAGTCTATCGTGTCATTCCTACCATTCAATCCATCAATGAGCAATGATACACCGATCAACAAGTGATGCACCTATGCACCGACTTAGCGATAATGGGTCATATACTACCACTGGTTAAGTCCATGCTCCCAATGTCGAGTCCAGCAGTGAGCTATACTTATTTTTTGAAGACGACTACGTGACTGAGGGAAGCAGAAAAAAAATGAAAAATTCAAAGTATGCAAATGGGAGGATAAATGTATATATTTGCAAAGGTAATTAACTTGCCATAAAACAATTTACGGTATGCAAAAGAGAAAACAAATGGCCCTAGTTTACATTGAATCAATCATTGAGATCAATATAGTGGTCTAATTTTCTCATACAGTGATCATAATCTAAGGTTGGATCAACCACCTGTCTATAGTTTGCTAACTTTGGAAAGGTCGGAATTGAGTAGTGATTTTGCCGCAAAGAGTACACCTCCCAGTTGGTGGAAGAAATGTTGCCCGTTCAATTGGCAGGTCAAATGGTTTGTTAGAAGAACGGGGAAGGATATCCAACGGTAATCTTCCACAAATCTTTAAAGTGAGCTTCAAAAATAACAAGCGATGCTGGAGATGGCCTTAAATAGCACTCCAGGCTTGGAGAAGGGTTTCCGTTCCAGTCACCCATATTTGGAGGACATTTTAGGTTTCAAGACAATGACCATCAGCGCAGCTTAATCGGTTTTGTTCCAAAGATAAACCAACGGATGTAATGTAATTAACATGATTGTCTTACAAGGCACCCGAAATTGCAACCATACAATCGCCGATTCAGGTCAGGTATCTATGAAGGCGCTATATTTGTAACTCAGTTGGAAATTGTACCTTATAATTCTCTAGAGGATTAGTAAAGAAATATTTCAGTATATGTTGTTGTGCCTTCTATTTATTGTATATGATTGCATACTGGCACAACCCACATTTTACTTGTTGCTACGCCATTAGGAAATACCCCTACCCAGGATATATCTTTTTAGTAAAGCACTACTAATTACACAACGTCATGGAGCACCTTTCCCATCTCTTTTCTAGTGCATCACCGGGTAACACTCTAGAACGACTCTCAATTGTGGCTAAGAGGAAGAGAGCAGATAAGGAAGAGGAAGTGTACAGAGGTTCTTCCTAGGTTGAATCTTCAGAAATAATCTTGCATGCAATGGGTATATGCTGCCCAAGACCTCGCTAAGCAAAGATTGCATCAAAAAATCATTCATTTGAGGTCGATTTGGACGAGGATCCTTTGGCCGTGCTCCCTCAAACTTCCACCGTGAACTCAGCCAGATCGGCAGGTTGGCATTGTTCGCGGCCAGATCCAGTATCTATGAGGGCCCGACCGACGGTCGAGCGAGCTTGGCCACAGCTACGCGCTTGTGCTCAAGGTTGGCGACCATGCTATGGATTGCATTAGCCACCGAAAGATCTTTGCGAGGGATACTTTTACCATGTGGTTGCCATATATGGGGAGATGCAATCTATTGAAGATGACTTGACACAGAGGGTATGGTTGTGCAGCAGCGGCAGTCGGTTTTCAAGACCAGGGAATGTGGTTGCTAGGATCGCGGAAAAGTGGTGGCGACAACACATGATTGACTACGATGGTGGTGCTCCTCAAGTACTCAGTCTCGAGCTGCAAGGTGAAAACCTAGGTCTGCTCGAGTTTGTTGTACCGGGCTATCGCAATGTTTTTTTGCATCCTTACCTTGTTGAAGGCATTGTTCGGATATGCTCAGACTGGTTCTTCAGGGTGAAAACCTAAACTTTGGCTTTTGGTGGACGGATCCGATGATGGTGGTGCTCGAACGTAGCTCCCTTCCTGAAGGCGTTGTTGTTGAAGAATCTCGTTTTCCTTGTGGTGTCACGAAATGGTTTGTGCGGATATGGTCATTGTTGTAATTTGTTGATCGTGAATTTGATCGCTTCCGGGTTTTTTTTTTGCTTGCTTAAGCATAGCTTTGGTCTTATATGACTTTGCTATTTCCCGGCAGGTTTTTCTGTGTGTGTGCGTTAGTGTTGGCTGTGTGCATCTTTGCTATGCAAATGTTGGGTGTGTGCTCAATTTGGTTCTATCCTCTTAATACTTCATTGTGAGTAATAAAATTCACCCTTTGTCGAAAAAAAATTGAGGTAGAAGGAAATTCCACATGAGCCTGATGAATGTGTTTGCTCGGACAGGGTTGGGAAAGATATATTTGGGTTGTCTCCTCCCTCGGTAATGTGCACGCATGCGCTCTTCATGTTGAGAGAGCTAGAATCAGTATACAGTACACTTCAACAAATAGCATTCAGGAGTGGGTGGAGTAATATACTCATGACTACAACATAGCCATCGGGTGATCTAAACATAGTTTTTGGCTGGTATATATAGTCCGTCACAAAGTCCTTCTCTAGCTTCTTTACTTCAATAGCAAACAGTAGTAATTAAGTCAACAAGATATAGCTTTATGTGGGAGCATGTAGTCCTTGACTAGTAGCTATATTTCAGTAAGTAGTGCTACATACACACGCTTTTGAGAATGTGAGATAGTGGAGTGAAACAAACATGCTATGTATTTTCTTATACGAAAAGTGCAAACGGGTCGATCTGGCTATATATGCAAGTTCCATCGATCGACAATTGATGCAACAAGCACTAGGCACGAAGACCTTACCCATGGACAGGAGTACCGATGGGGCGCCCTACGACAATTGGTCCCCGCTCGATCTCCACATGTTGGGCCTGGCCTCGCCACCACCGGCAAGATCGATGGACGGCCCTTCTTGGTTTTATCCAACTCAACCAAGATGTTCCGGTGCAAGCTAGTAATATTTTATTGCAATTCAATTCAAGAAATCAAGATTTAATGAAGCTGAAATGTGTATTCGCGAATGGAAGTAGTCGCTACCCCAGTTATGTAAGGCAACGTCTTCGAATGACCAAATTTGGGTAGAGATTTTTGGGTGGAGAGTACTTATCTCCCTGTTCTCGAATGTATGGCTATAGCGTAGGCCATTCTATTAGCAGGACAAATGGTTTTTTACAAGGCGAGAGCAAAAAATTGATGAAAACCACAACGCAGCATTAGCTACCTAGTGTCATTACTTTCAACATGCCTAAAAGCCATCATCCTTGGATCGCGAACCCTAGATAGCAAGGCGTACTCATTCACGAAAGGTGGTGGTTTAGGATGGTAGAAAAAAAGGACTTTCAGGTATGCACACAGGAGGATATATAGCCAAAGGTATCATCCATCCAGCGGACCGACTAGCTATCAGTTGGCATCTTAAATTTTGTTCCAGTTATATGACAGTTGATTCGACGGTCCATTAAATTGAAGTTTGTCATTTCTCTTCGATTTAGTTTAGTTTGAAACTGTAATAAACTTGCAATGGATACAATTCTTCTATTAAACTCTTCTGAGAGCAATATATATTAAGTGGAAGTTATGTACATTAATTCATGCGAATAGTTATAATTTGCCATTGCAATGTGATATGTTGTCTAATTAAACTACTAGTAGGTAATCCTTTATGGATTTAATTTACCTCTTGTGGCCTGACTTTTCTGGCTGTTATTTTTTATCACTTTTGTTTGTTTTTGTTACATTTTGACGTATTCCTAGAAAATAGATCATCTTTATAACATGCATCTACTCCCTCCGTTTTAATTTATTTTGCATTTTCGCTTTGTATTAAGTAAAACTTAGTAATCTTTTACCATGTTTATAGAAAATCTTGATAACATCTAAAATACCAAATTAATAAAATCAATACAGTTAGATTTGTCATTAAATATATTATCGCATCATATAGACTTGTTATTGTAAATGTTCATATTTTTTTCATAAACTTTGTCAAACTGCATACGATTCGATATAGGACAAAGCTAATATGCATAGTAAATAAAAATAGAGGGAGTACAATCCAAAAAGCTCTATGCATATATACTACTTCCTCCGGCTGGGTTTATTGGGTCTCTACTATTGTGGTTCAAACTTTGACTATAAATTTAACTACTAATAAAACATAAATTACAAGTCACAAAATTTGTGTCGTCCCAAACTTCTGATGAATATAAGTCCACAGTATACTTTTTGTAACATATACCTCATATTTTGTTCGTAATACAGATGGTCAACGTTTGACCCGAAATGCGAGGAGGTCCAACAGACCCGGATAGAGGAAATAGACAGGTACGGTAGGCATGATTCTTAGTTAGATTGTTGTGCATGCATCGGATGATGTAGTTCGTGTGTGTGAAAGCTTAATTGGGATTTCTCACCGGATAGTGAGCAGCTCAAACGCAGAGGTGTGTTCTAGTAAGAGTCACACATGTTGTGCTTGGATGCGGTATTCATGTAAAGAGAACGAGGCAGCATTATAAAGCATGATCAAAATGTATCATGCATGCAGCTAGTTGTGCAGTGCTATACTCGTGACCAAATGGAAGCTTGGTGTTTTCAGGCCAAAAAAAAAAGAAATAATCTATGCATGGCTATCCGATTATTTAGCTAGGCATATAGCGGGTATATATAGTCCATCGCAAAGTGTATGTCTTCCTTGCCTCCTCTAACAAATAGTATGTCGTAGCTATAGCCTATGGGTGTACTGGTGGAAGCATTAGTCCTGGATTAGTAGATAGATATTCAGTTCCCACACAAAAAGGATATTCCGATCTAGTAACTATTACTTGCCTCAAAATCATCCCTCAATTGATTGGTACCTACGTATGTACAATTAACTGCTATGAGGTATTGGAGTGAAACAAGCAAGTTAACTGTTATGGAGGGAGGGTGGCGTGTCATTCGGATAATCGAATCCATCCATTGACGATGGTGCAGCAAACTAGGTCAGGGTAGTCTGCGTCCATGAACGATGGCATTGATTGTTAGAGCGTGTTCAAGGGTATCGTTTGCTGTCTCGTCACATTCAGTTTCAGGTAACCTTGGACTTAATCTTAAGGACAGTTAGCTTAGCCTGAACGATGGCATTCATTGTTAGAGTGTGCTCCGTATTTAGTTGCTACTCTGCAACCTATATACCGTACTCTCCGAACCTCAAACGAATACAAGTTCAGTTTCTATTCTTCACTCAATTTAAAACTCAGCCCGGCCTCTACTGTTGCTACCATGCTCGCTCGTCTCTTTATGTTAGTTAGCACTGATGATCTTGCAAGCGTGCACCGTGACCGATATATAAATTTAATGAAAACAGAATATGTGCCACAGGCCAATCGCTGCAACACTAGTAGAACAACGACCTAATGTTCAACACATTAGTTCCGGTTCAATTACGGCTCCGTACTAATGGTACCATTAGTCCCGGTTCAAACAACTAAGCATTAGTCCGGGTTCATTTGTGACCTATAGTCCCGGTTTGTGTTACAAACCAACTAGAGGGGTGGTGGCAGTCCGGCATCAGGCATGGGCTCCACGAGCCCCTTTAGTCCCGGTTTGTGACACAAACCGGCACTATAGGTTAGACCTTTAGTCCGGGTTGAAGCCATCAACCGGGACTAAAAGGGTAGACCCTTTTAGTTCTGGTTGGTGGCTCAAACCCGGATTAAAGGGGTTCTGCAATTTTCAAACTCTACCCCCCCCCCCCCCCCCCCGCCCCGGTATCGCCTTTTCAGTTTTGAAAAAAAAGGAAATGATAAAAACTATAAAACTTAAATCCTTCGAGTTGTAGTTATGTAACTACATCTACTAGTTAGGAAAATTTAAAAGCATAAACTTCGACATGTTATGAAAAAGTAAAACGACTATAACTTTTGTATGCGATGTCGAAAAAAACGTATAATATATCAAAATATTCAAAACGAAAAGTCGGTTCCGATTTCGATGGTTGTTGGCTGTTTTGCAAATTTTTAGAATCCTCAAATTCTGAAAGGAAAAAAAATTTATTCTCAAATTTCTATTTTTTTTGAATTTTGGTCAAACTATGGTCAAATTACTTATTCAAGAAATATTAGTGTTAATAAATAAATATTGTTTTTTACAATAATACTTTCAAACCCAAACAGTGAAACGTGTGGCTTCATGCTCAAGCTAAACTCCTAAGGGTTAATAGGATTGACAGCTTACTATTGTCAGAAAAACAACAAGTGTAGAGTTGGAAACTAGGGGGAATAGAACTCGAAAGTTAAGTGTGCTCGGGCTGGACCGGCCAGAAAGTTAGACGATTTGGCATAATGAGTGCTCCACACTTGAGCACTGAGCGTGATTAAAGATTAAATTGTCAAATAATTTAGAATATTGAAAATCAGAAAAAAAATATAAAAAAACAAAAAAAATTAAAAAAAAATCCTTTAGTCCCGATTAGTGTTACCAACCGGGACTAAAGGTCCCGCAGCCCTTGGCGCGGGCTCGTGCCACGTGGTGGGCCTTTGGTCCCGATTCTTATTGAACCGGAACTAAAGGGGGAGGGGATTTAGTCCCCACCCTTTAGTACCGGTTGCAAAACCGAGACTAAAGGTCCTTACAAACCGGGACTATAGCCCGATTTTGCACTAGTGCAAAGACACAAACACCCAGCAAAGTGGAACTCGATGTTCAAAAATTAGCTGGTTGGATAATGAATGCCTACTACTCTGATGTAGATTGTTTCTGCTCTAATTGAGGACACCTTTGCATAGCTAGATACCTAGATCGTAGATGCTTATACCATTTTATTCGCTTGGCATGCATGCACGCATGAATTATGCTGGAGCAGCTTTCTGACAAATTCAGACAAACTACCAAAACTATGGCATCAAGCGCGTTAACTCTTTTTTTTACCCTAATCTCGGCATTTTCCGGGCAAAAACAAGGCTTTCTCTCGCTCCTTCTTGCACTGACATACTCGTGACTACATGCACATACATGGCTATCGGATGATCTAGCAAGGCCTAGAGGCATGCATTTGGCTAGTATATATAGTCCATCCCAAAGTGTATGTCTTCTATCCTCGTTCCTGTAACAATAGCAACAGTAATTGTTAGCTAGCTAAGAGCAACTCTAAAAGATTCCGCAAAAGTCCCCGACCCACAAAATAACCGCCAAAATGCGGGTCGGCGCGGAAAATCCTGCCCGAACAGACTCCGCATCCGCGTCCGACCCGGATTTTTTTTTGCGGGGCATGGCAAAAGATCTTCCCCGACCTCTAGTTTCACGGGGCGGGAGCACGACCTGACCTCGGCCCCTATCAGTAGCGAGATTTGGCGGGAGGCACATTTACGCGCGGCCGTTCCCGCTCCTCCCACCCTCCAACACCATTGCTCCCGCCACCTCCCACCCCGGTTCATCGTCCCCGACGATCTGTCACCACCATGAATGACACCTTGCCCTCCCCTGTCTCCGTCGAGGACGCGCACGCTCAATCCCCTCGGGTAGATCTCGTCGCCGGCCATGTTGGCCCCGCCGTCGCCCAAGGCGCCACCGCGGCTGCCCGCAAGCGTCAGGGCAGCGTGCTCGTGCAGGGTGGGAACCCGGCTGCCCCCCCCCCCCCCCCCCCGGCAGGGCCCGCGATCCGGGCGCCAACGCTGCTGCGCGATCCCGGCCGGCGGCGGCGAAGGTCGCCAAGGTCCCGGGTGCAAAGTGGAGGAAGAATCCGGCTACAAAGCGGCAGTCTACTTCATCAACTCCCCCCGGCCCGGAAATAGGTTCCCCGGCGATCCCGCTCAATGGTGCTACTCCTAGCGCAGGCGATGTGTTCGACGAAATGGGCGCAAGGTATGACTCGGTCATCCGTTCACTCTTCGGTCATGGAAAAATTCTTTGCTTTCGCGATTAGCTCGTGACTTGTTGCCGTTTGCTATAGCGGTGGTTCACAATGCAATTGCCGAGTTTGTGAACTTGTTGTACACCAACACCGTTGATATCGATGAGGCCCCATTCGCCACATTTGAGTACAATGGACGGAGGGCGGCGTGGATGATCATGGGGGTGAAGAAGAATTGGAGGAGATCGATGAGATGGCGTATGAAATATCGCAAGCAAAGAGTGGGAAAAACCAGAGATCGAAGAACTACACGATCTTGGAAGACCAAATCTTGATCAAGGCATGGGGTGCGGTATCACTTGATGCATGCACGGGTACTTCTCAAACTACCAAGAGGTATTGGCAAAGGATCATAGATCAATACTTCGGCATGATGGAAAAGTATCCCAATAGGACTCCACACACCTTTCGGTCGCTCCAAGGGCGTTGGGACGTGATCAAGCCCATTTGCAGCCGTTGGGTAGCCTGCTTGGAGCAAGTACGCAATGCACCTCCAAGTGGAACCATGGAGTCCGACTATGTGAGTTCATTTTACCTTTGATCAAGTTGTGCACATCACATTGCATCATTCAAAATGATTGCATCATCAACACATTTGCATCGTTGTAATTGTGTAGGACAAAATTGCCCAACATAGATACAAGGACATGGAGGCTTCGGAAGGCAAATTCTTCAAACTAGATCATTGTTGGGAGTTGCTCAAGAATTGCGACAAGCGGGCGCTGATAGAGAAAGAGTCCCCACCGAAGAGAGGTTCACTTACAAACATAAATGAAGATGAGGATTATGATGGCCCAAGGAACTTGAAGAAGCCTGATGGCGACAAGAAGACTAGGGAGAAGATCAAGAGAGAGCACGAAGCGTAGAGATTGAGGGAGAAGATTGATGCCATGGTGCAATCAAATGAGATGATGCTTTTGAATTCGTTGGAGATCAAGGAAGAGTTGGCCGAAAAGAAGGCACGGGAGAAGCAAGAGAAATGGCAATGCTCAAGGAAGAGGGGCTGCGCAAAGTGGCCATCGCGGAGAGAAGAGTACGTGCC
Source organism: Triticum aestivum (assembly GCF_018294505.1). Taxonomy (NCBI): domain Eukaryota; kingdom Viridiplantae; phylum Streptophyta; class Magnoliopsida; order Poales; family Poaceae; genus Triticum; species Triticum aestivum. Next base: position 10,833,601 of record NC_057795.1, on the reverse strand, counting down.
ACTGAGAACAACGCCATGTCCATGTTGCTCCCCGAAGAGAACAAGATCATGTCAATGAACCACAATGTCATGAACGAGCTCACCAAAGAATGGCGATATGGCAAGAAGAGAAAACTTGAAGAGGAGAATGGTTGTGTCGGCCAGTGCATGTTACAGTGCGGATGATGGATTCGGTTCGGGGTTTGGAGCCAATGTCGCCGATGCGTTTAGTGCACCGGCCGATGATTTCGGTGTCGGCGTTGGCACAAGCGCCGGAGGTGGATTCGGTGGCTCTGATGATCTCCATGGACTCGATGGCGCGGAGTGAAGATCGACCAAGGTGATGCCAGACGTGGTCGTCGCTTTTGCAAGTCCTTTTGCGTTTGTCCTATCAAAACTATGCTTTTATTTCGCGCGCGAACTATGTTTTAGCGTTTGAATTTGAACTCATTTGTCCAAATGATTGTCAAATGCGCTTATTGGGTTTTTCGGTTTGCGGGTCGGCGCGGCGCTGCCCGAGCAGACCCCGCGTAGCCGGCCCGTAAAAACGCATATTTGGTGAATATGCCTCTTTACATGTCCGTTTTGAGTCTAATATCGCCCGCACCGTCCTGCGTATGCCCTTTTTCGCGAACTGCAAAACACTTATGCGGGTTCGCATTTTGCGGGGTCTACTAGAGATGCTCTAACTGTAGGATTAAACAGAACCATGCATGTACCCCTGGACTATGATGGATACTAGTAGAAGAGATTAGCTACATCCAAATGCAGTGAGATATTGGAGTGAACCAAACAAGACTACTTCTTTCTCGTATGATCAGATATTCTCCGTCTGTATCTTTATCTTCTCTACTCATCCAAAATCTTTAAGGCCGTGTTCTGTTGAGGTCGATTTGGGGATTGAGAGTTATAGAGGGGGATTAAATACCCTACAAGTCAATATTCGTTCGAATCCCCTCCAATCTTCTTCAATCCCCTTGATAGGAGATTTAACCAAACAAGCCGTAAAGGGGAGAAAAGCAAACCAAACCAACAAAAGCAGGGACAAGCACAAGGCCTAAAGGCCGAGTGTCAACGGATTCTGTCTTCGCTGGCGTACTACATGTAACTGCCCAATTGTTGAAATGGTGGAGAGCAGGCCTTTTAGCGCATACAGTGTCGCTTCAGCATTCCCGCAGCTTCGTTATCAATCTTCAACACTCTTAGTGTCATTCTCTGGGTTCCAATCTACGACCGGCTAGTCCTGCTCAGCACTCTAGATGTCGGGAACTACGAGAGCACCATGCCAATGACAAATGCGACCCACGTCGGTCATATCGTCGCGGAGTTTAGGCGAAGCCCTGCGCCGGTAGAACATCATCATCGTCACCACGATGTCGTGCTGACGGAACTCATCCCCGACACTTTGCTGGATCGGAGTCCGGGGATCGTCATCGAGCTGAACGTGTGCTGAACTCGGAGGTGCCGTACGTTCGGTACTTGGATCGGTCGGATCGTGAAGACGTACGACTACATCAACCGCGTTGTCATAACGCTTCGGGTTTCGGTCTATGAGGGTACGTGGACAACACTCTCCCCTCTCGTTGTTATGAATCACCATGATCTTGCGTGTGCGTAGGAATTTTTTTGAAATTACTACGGTCCCCAACAGTGGCATCCGAGCCTGGTTTTATGCATAGATGTCATATGCACGAGTAGAACACAAGTGAGTTGTGGGCGATACAAGTCATACTGCTTACCAGCATGTCATACTTTGGTTCAGCGGTATTGTGAGATGAAGCGGCCCGGACCGACATTACGTGTACGCTTACGCGAGACTGGTTTCACTGTTACGAGCACTCGTGCTTAAAGGTGGCTGGCGGGTGTCTGTCTCTCTCACTTTAGCTGAATCGAGTGTGGCTACGCCCGGTCCTTGCGAAGGTTAAAACAACACTAACTTGACGAACTATCGTTGTGGTTTTGATACGTAGGTAAGAACGGTTCTTGCTCAGCCCGTAGCAGCCACGTAAAATTTGCAACAACAAAGTAGAGGACGTCTAACTTGTTTTTGCAAGGCATGTTGTGATGTGATATGGTCAAGACGTGATGCTATATTTTATTGTATGAGATGATCATGTTTTGTAACCGAAGTTATCGGCAACTGGCAGGAGCCATATGGTTGTCGCTTTATTGTATGAAATGCAAACGCCCTGTAATTGCTTTACTTTATCACTAAGCGGTAGCGATAGTCATAGAAGCAATAGATGGCGTAAAGACAACGATGCTACGATGGAGATCAAGGTGTCACGCCGGTGACGATGGTCATCACGACGGTGCTTCGGAGATGGAGATCACAAGCACAAGATGATGATGGCCATATCATATCACTTATATTGATTGCATGTGATGTTTATCCTTTATGCATCTTATCTTGCTTTGATTGACGGTAGCATTTTAAGATGATCTCTCACTAAAATTATCAAGAAGTGTTCTCCCTGAGTATGCACCGTTGCGAAAGTTCTTCGTGCTGAGACACCACGTGATGATCGGGTGTGATAGGCTCTATGTTCAAATACAACGGGTGCAAAACAGTTGCACATGCGGAATACTCAGGTTAAACTTGACGAGCCTAGCATATAACAGATATGGCCTCGGAACACGGAGACCGAAAGGTCGAGCATGAATCATATAGTAGATATGATCAACATATTGATGTTCACCGTTGAAACTACTCCATCTCACGTGACGATCGGACATGGTGTAGTTGATATGGATCACGTAATCACTTAGAGGATTAGAGGGATGTCTATCTAAGTGGGAGTTCTTAAGTAATATGATTAATTGAACTTAAATTTATCATGAACTTAGTACCTGATAGTATTTTGCTTGTCTATGTTTGTTGTAGATAGATGGCTCGTGCTGTTGTTCCGTTGAATTTTAATGCGTTCCTTGAGAAAGAGTTGAAAGATGATGGTAGCAATTACACGGACTGGGTCCGTAACCTGAGGATTATCCTCATTGCTGCATAGAAGAATTACGTTCTGGAAGCACCGCTGGGTGCCAGGCCTGCTGCTGATGCAACTGACGACGTTAAGAATGTCTGGTAGAGCAAAGCTGATGACTACTCGATAGTTCAGTGTGCCATGCTTTACGGCTTAGAACCGGGTCTTCAACGACGTTTTGAACGTCATGGAGCATATGAGATGTTCCAGGAGTTGAAGTTAATACTTCAAGCAAATGCCCGGATTGAGAGATATGAAGTCTCCAATAAGTTCTATAGCTGCAAGATAGAGGAGAATAGTTCTGTTAGTGAACACATACTCAAAATGTCTGGGTATAATAATCACTTGATTCAACTGGGAGTTAATCTTCCTGATAATAGTGTCATTGACAGAATTCTTCAATCACTGCCACCAAGCTACAAGAGCTTCGTGACGAACTATAATATGCAAGGGATGGACAAGACTATTCCCGAGCCCTTCGCAATGCTAAAAGCCACGGAGGTAGAAATCAAGAAGGAGCATCAAGTGTTGATGGTCAACAAGACCACCGGTTTCAAGAAAAAGGGCAAAGGGAAGAAGAAGGGGAACTTCAAGAAGAACAGCAAACAAGTTGCTGCTCAAGAGAAGAAACCCAAGTCTGGACCTAAGCCTGAGACTGAGTGCTTCTACTGCAAGCAGACTGGACACTGGAAGCGGAACTGCCCCAATTATTTGGCGGATAAGAAGGATGGCAAAGTGAACAAAGGTATATGTGATATACATGTTATTGATGTGTACCTTGCTAATGCTCGCAGTAGTATCTGGTTATTTGATACTGGTTCTGTTGCTAATATTTGCAACTCGAAACAGGGACTACGGATTAAGCGAAGATTGGCTAAGGACGAGGTGACGATGCGCGTGGGAAATGGTTCCAAAGTCGATGTGATCGCGGTCGGCACGCTACCTCTACATCTACCATCGGGATTAGTTTTAGACCTAAATAATTGTTATTTGGTGCCAGCGCTGAGCATGGACATTATATCTGGATCTTGTTTGATGTGAGACGGTTATTCATTTAAATCAGAGAATAATGGTTGTTCTATTTATATGAGTAATATCTTTTATGGTCATGCACCCTTAAAGAGTGGTCTATTTTTATTGAATCTCGATAGTACTGATACACATATTCATAGTGTTGAAACCAAAAGAGGCAGAGTTGATAATGATAGTCCAACTTATTTGTGGCACTGCCGTTTAGGTCATATCAGTGTAAAGCCCATGAAGAAACTCCATACTGATAGGCTTTTGGAATCACTTGATTATGAATCAATTGGTACTTGCGAACCGTGCCTCATGGGCAAGATGACTAAAACGCCGTTCTCCGGAACTATGGAGCGAGCAACTGATTTGATGGAAATCATACATACTGATGTTTGTGGTCCAATGAATGTTGAGGCTCGCGGCGGGTATCGTTATTTTCTCACCTTCACAGATGATTTGAGCAGATATGGGTATATCTACTTAACGAAACACAAGTCTGAAACATTTGAAAAGTTCAAAGAATTTCAGAGTGAAGTGGAAAATCATCGTAACAAGAAAATAAAATTTCTACGATCTGATCGTGGAGGAGAATATTTGAGTTACGAGTTTGGTTTACATTTGAAACAATGCGGAATAGTTTCGCAACTCACGCCACCCGGAACACCATAACGAAATGGTGTGTCTGAATGTCGTAATCGTACTTTACTAGATATGGTGCGATCTATGATGTCTCTTACTGATTTACCGCTATCGTTTTGGGGTTATGCTTTAGAGACGGCCGCATTCACGTTAAATAGGGCACCATCAAAATCCGTTGAGACGACGCCTCATGAACTATGGTTTGGCAAGAAACCAAAGTTGTCGTTTCTTAAAGTTTGGGGCTGCGATGCCTATGTGAAGAAACTTCAACCAGATAAGCTCGAACCCAAATCGGAGAAATGTGTCTTCATAGGATACCCAAAAGAAACTGTCGGGTACACCTTCTATCACAGATCTGAGGGCAAGATTTTCGTGGCTAAATTCGGATCCTTTTTAGAGAAGGAGTTTCTCTCGAAAGAAGTGAGTGGGAGGAAAGTAGAACTTGATGAGGTAACTGTACCTGCTCCCTTATTGGAGAGTAGTTCATCACAAAAACCGGTTCCTGTGATAACTACACCAATTAGTGAGGAAGCTAATGATATTCATCATGAAACTTCAGATCAAGTCTCTACTAAACCTCGTAAGGTCTACCAGAGTAAGATCCGCACCAGAGTGGTACGGTAATCCTATTCTGGAAGTCATGTTACTTGACCATGATGAACCTACGAACTATGACGAAGCGATGGTGAGCGCAGATTCCTCAAAATGGCTAGAGGCCATGAAATCTGAGATGGGATCCATGTATGAGAACAAAGTATGGACTTTGGTTGACTTGCCCGATGCTCGGCAAGCCATTGAGAATAAATGGATCTTTAAGAAGAAGACTGACGCTGATGGTAATATAACTGTCTATAAAGCTCGACTTGTTGCGAAAGCTTTTCGACAAGTTCAAGGGGTTGACTATGATGAGACTTTCTCACCCGTAGCGATGCTTAAGTCTGTCCGAAGCATGTTAGCAATTGTTGCATTTTATGATTATAAAATTTGGCAAATGGATATCAAAACTGCATTCTTGAATGGATTTCTGGAAGAAGAGTTGTATATGATGTAACCAGAAGGTTTTGTTGATCCAAAAGGTGTTAACAAAGTGTGCAAGCTCCAGCGATCCATTTATGGACTAGTGCAAGCATCTCGGAGTTGGAATAAACGCTTTGATAGTGTGATCAAAGCATATGGTTTTATACAGACTTCTGGAGAAGCCTGTATTTACAAGAAAGTGAGTGGGAGCTCTGTAGCATTTCTGATATTATATGTAGATGACATATTATTAATTGGAAATGATATAGAATTTCTGGATAGCATAAAGGGAACTTGAATAAAAGTTTTTCTATGACAGACCTCAGTGAAGCTGCTTATATATTGGGCATCAAGATTTATAGAGATAGATCAAGACGCTTAATAGGACTTTCACAAAACACATACCTTGATAAAGTTTTGAAAAAGTTCAAAATGGATCAGGCAAAGAAAGGGTTCTTGCCCGTACTACAAGGTGTGAAGTTGAGTCAGACTCAATGCCCGACCAGAGCAGAAGATAGAGAGAAAATGAAAGATGTTCCCTATGCTTCAGCCATAGGCTCTATCATGTATGCAATGTTGTGTACCAGACCTGACGTGTGCTAAGCAATAAGCTTGGTAGGAAGGTACCAAAGTAATCCAGGAGTGGATCACTGGACAGCGGTCAAGAACATCCTGAAATACCTGAAAAGGACTAAGGATATGTTTCTCGTATATGGAGGTGACAAAGAGCTAGTCGTAAATGGTTACGTCGATGCAAGCTTTGACACTGATCCAGACGATTCTAAATCGCAAACCGGATACGTGTTTTTATTAAACGGTGGAGCTGTAAGTTGGTGCAGTTCTAAACAAAGCGTCGTGGCGGGATGTACATGTGCAGTGGAGTACATAGCTGCTTCGGAAGCAGCAAATGAAGGAGTCTGGATGAAGGAGTTCATTTCCGATCTAGGTGTCATAACTAGTGCATCGGGACCAATGAAGATCTTCTGTGACAATACTGGTGCAATTGCCTTGGCAAAGGAATCCAGATTTCGCAAGAGGACCAAGCACATCAAGAGACGCTTCAATTCCATCCGGGACCAAGTCCAGGTGGGAGACATAGAGATTTGCAAGATACATACGGATCTGAATGTTGCAGACCCATTGACTAAGCCTCTTCCACGAGCAGAACATGATCAACACCAAGACTCCATGGGTGTTAGAATCATTACTGTGTAATCTAGATTATTGACTCTAGTGCAAGTGGGAGACTGAAGGAAATATGCCCTAGAGGCAATAATAAAGTTATTATTTATTTCCTCATATCATGATAAATGTTTATTATTCATGCTAGAATTGTATTAACCGGAAACATGATACATGTGTGAATACATAGACAAACATATAGTCACTAGTATGCCTCTACTTGACTAGCTCATTAATCAAAGATGGTTATGTTTCCTAACCATAGACATGTGTTGTCATTTGATTAATGGGATCACACTATTAGGAGAATGATGTGATTGACATGACCCATTCTGTTAGCCTAGCACTTGATCGTTTAGTATGTTGCTATTGCTTTCTTCATGACTTATACATGTTCCTGTAACTATGAGATTATGCAACTCCCGTTTACCGGAGGAACACTTTGGGTGCTACCAAACGTCACAACGTAACTGGGTGATTATAAAGGAGTACTACAGGTGTCTCCAAAGGTACATGTTGGGTTGGCGTATTTCGAGATTAGGTTTTGTCACTCCGATTGTCGGAGAGGTATCTCTGGGCCCTCTCGGTAATGCACATCACTATAAGCCTTGCAAGCAATGTAGCTAATGAGTTAGTTATGGAATGATGCATTACGTAACGAGTAAAGAGACTTGCCGGTAACGAGATTGAACTAGGTATTGGATACCGACGATCGAATCTCGGGCAAGTAACATACCGATGACAAAGGGAACAACGTATGTTGTTATGCGGTTCGACCGATAAAGATCTTCGTAGAATATGTAGGAGCCAATATGAGCATCCAGGTTCCGCTATTGGTTATTGACCGAGAATAGTTCTAGGTCATGTCTACATAGTTCTCGAACCCGTAGGGTACGCACGCTTAACATTCCGATGACAGTTTTATTATGAGTTTATAAGTTTTGATGTACCGAAGTTTGTTCGGAGTCCCGGATGTGATCACGGACATGATGAGGAGTCTCGAAATGGTCGAGACATAAAGATTGATATATTGGAAGCCTATCACTACTAGGGAAAAGGCTAGCAGCAGCGTGGGTTTTAGATGTATCAGTAGCGCGGGTAGCCGCGCTACTAATACGGCGCTACAGCTAACTCATAGCAGTAGCGCGTGCCCACCCGCGCTACTGCTACACAAGTGTAGCAGCAGCGCAGTTATGGGAAGCTCGCTACCGCTAGTAGCGCTAGCGCTCTTTGGCAGGACGCGCTACTGCTATTGAGGCGCTGCTGCTAACTTTTGTACACTCGCTACTGCTAATTTAAGTAGTTTTTTTGGCATATTTGTTTTGTATTTGAACCGGCTTTGTAGAAGAATCTTTAGCACATAGAAATGTCATCATGATACACATACAAATGCCTACGAGACCACAAATGTAATCATAGCATGTACATACAAATAGTCTCTTCATAATCATCATCCAACACAAAGTGATATCTTGTTATCATCTCGAAAATAGCAATACATGCAAGTCTCGAATACTTGCAACTACAACAACGTCATCCATCTAAACAAAGGTATACGCAAGAAGTGCTATCACTATGAGTGAGAGCGGAACCATGCAGTACATGAGGTGGCGGTTACGAGTCCTCTCTCGCGCTAGCGTGAACCTCAAGTAACTAGCTTCTCCTTCTTGTCTGCTTTTGAAGCCTTTATGGCTGGCGCCCGTGAACCCATTCACTTGCGCCTGACACTCATGCCACTCGTTGTACACCCCCGGAACCTTCCCTTTGTACACGACATAGCATTTCCATCTCGCCATCAAGAAACTAGGTACCTGTTAGAGATGCATGTTCATGAAGAGGATGTACAATCATATATATGCAACAAAATATACTAGAGCAACACCAAAAAAGAAAGGTTAGCAACTAGATGCAACATATACAGTACGCAAATTAATTAACTAGAGGTACGCAGGTCATCGTACGCAAACTAACAAAGTAGCGTTACGCAAGTTCGGCAGGGACCGTGGACATCACAAAGTTTCATCGCTACAAAAAGTATACAAGTTCAACCGACACATATCATCATCATCGGCATCATAAATCACTAGAAGTTCCATCCTTCCATATCATCGAGGACGAACCCTAGCTGCTTGAACGGCGTGAGGTCTAGACGTTGCATGCCTATGCGAGTTCGGACGTCAGCTCGCGATATAGGGCCGTGGTGGAACATCCCCTTCTCATCGACGACTTCTTTCATGATGATCGTCGCCATGTCGCTTTGGATGCGAAAGAAGTCATCTCTAAGTTTATAATTCGCTTCTCCATGAGATTCTAGCCACTTGTGGATATGATCATCATTTCTGCTGTTAATGCGAAGCTTTTGGTGATCCGTGTTGAACTGAATCATGAGATGGACGATGTAGAATCCATCCTTCTTGCTTGGTTTTGGGACATGGATGCAGGAGAAGTTAGTTTTATGCGCGAAACCCATCTTCTTGTTCCTTTGTTTCCTGATATGCACGTGGCCACCTCTAAAGCTGAAGCCTTGGAGAGCATCATCTAGAATATTCATTATGTGGGTGTAGTCCTTTTTCTCGTAGTCTCTCGAAGGGTCAAAATACACGGCGTGGGAGACTTGCAGGTAAAGAACGATAAGGACGGCGCGCCCGTTGCTGCGGGGAAAAGACACCTCAAATTATTCCCCATATGAGACAGAAGGAATGATTGAAATGTACGAAAGGGTTGTTCGGAACTGACTTACTTTGGATGATAAGGCACGAGGACAATTTCCCGGTCCTTATTCTGTACCATGAAGTTTTGGAGGTACTCCCTAGCAGTTTCACGCTCAAAGTCGCCGAGACTCAAGAAAGACTCGTGCATGTAGTACGGATCCGCCACACAGATTTGCGAGACTTCTTCACTCTTCACGACGGAGCTCATATGTAGCGCAAAAAGGCGGACGATAGTAAAATCAAGCCGCCTTGTTAGAAACATCTCAAAGATATGGTCAAACCGCAGGAAGAACACCTCCGCGGGCCGTGTGTCGACGTAGCACTTCCCCTCAGGCACACGAGCCGCGTATGTCGGATATCCTGGATCCTTTGAGGCTAGTAGGCTTTTCTCAGTCGACAGCACATGGTCGTGCAGTCTCCTGAGATCCCCTGATAGTGCCTCCAGCGGTTTCGGCGGTAGCATCGGCTCGCCCGTGAGATGGAACATGACCGCACCTTTCACGGGTACACGCTCTTCAGAATGCATCGTCTGGCTGCTGTGTGCTCTGGCTTGTTTGGAGGCAGTTACCTTCCCCGATCTCTTCCTCTCCTTTTTCTTGGGCACACCTTCCAGACCCTTCCTTAACCCCTGCCCAAGTGTTCCCGGGCTAAGTACTGTACGACCCTCGCGCCCGGCTAGTTGAGCCTGTGTTGAGGCGGCATCTTCAGGCGTGTCCTGTGAGGATTTCATGAAGAGAGACTTTTTGCATTCCATGGTACGGCCCTGCCCGGGCATATCATCCATATCCTCATTAGCAAGCTGATAGCCCGATTCGTCATATGGTTGACTCATCATATCTATGTCACAGTCATACGCGTTTGTATTGAGGTAATCCATAGGGTCGACCTCCGTCTCATCATCCATTCTCTGTTCTACAGGAGAAATTACATCAGCCAGTACTATTGCACCCCCTTCATCATGTCGTCCGCCGCTCTCACCCGGCACTACTACAGGAGCTGGTAATTGCGTAGGTGGGGTGGTGGTCTCCGCACATGCTTGTTGATGTGTGGTAGTTATTGGTGTGCTCTCGGCCGGCTCCAGACGAATAAGATTCTTCGGCCATAGCAGCACCCAACCCTTGCAGCGTCCAATCCGCGGCGGGGTCTCGTCGTCCGCTCCCACATGCTGTACTGGAGGAGGCAAATCCTCGTGCCCCGATTTCACACTGGTCAAGCTAACCCTGAAGTGCCCAGCGGGGATCGGCTGGTTGTGGAATGTGCGTTGAGAGGGGTCCATTATCATCCCCTTTCCCACGTCCACCTTCTGGCCTTTGATCAAGTAGAGTATGGTGCATGGGGTTTCTTTCGCCTGCAAACACATATGTCTGTGGTGTAAAACAACCGAAAGGCAACAAAAATGGAATATTATCTATATATATATATATATATATATATATATATATGTTGGTGCGACATGTAATTACCGTGACAGCATCGAGCTCAGCCAAAGACGAAGGCCCACCTAGCACGCGTGAGACTGAGGACGGGCTGCTATGAGCGGGAGCGGCTGCGAGAGGAGGCCCGGTTGCTTGAGCAAGTGATGGTGCGATGGTGTTGTTGTTCATGGAGTTGCTCGCGACGAAACTGGGCATCGGGAAATCATGTACCGTCTTGTCTGGATTTTCCTTCGCCCAGTTGATGATAACTGGAACCAAGTTAGTAGCAAAATCATTTCTGCAGGCAGTTACAGCTGCATTGACTGCCTGCTGTAGCAACTCATATTTGTCCTCGGCTGCTTTTTTCGCGTCCTCAGCTGCTTTTTTCTCGACCGCAAGCTTCACCTTTGCGTCGATGTCCGCCTGACTAAACTTCTTTTTCTGCTTCTTGGCCTCCGGGCCGTCGTTGTAAAACACCTTCCACGTGGCGCCGTCTCCAGCGCCGTGCACACGACCATATTGCGGCCGCTGGTCCAACGGGAGTCCCTTAAGTTCGTTCAAGGCCCGGTTGAGAGGGGTGTCCCACTTGGGCCTCATCGGAGAAGTAGGGCTTTCGGCTGCAAGCCGGTGTTGCTTCTCCAGTAGTCTAATCAATTTCCTCGTGATCTTGTCCGTGTAAAAAACCTTTTTCTCCTTGTCCCACTTGTAGCGGGCCCTGATGAAGTCATGCTCCAAGGGGTTGGTGAACTTCGCGAAGGGGTCTGGGAGACCCGCGGCTTCACGTTCCGCGTCCTCCTTATCCCATATGGGCCTTTTACCGAGGTAGCCACGGCTTCCGAGGCGATGCTTCCCCGTGTTCCTTTGCTGAAGGCTTTTGAATTTCGCAGCCTTAGCCTTGGCTGCCTCGGTAGCGCAAGTGTCCTTGAACTTTTCGAACTCCTCTTCCGTAAGTGTCGGATTTTCCTCCAGAATCTTGGACAGGGGTTCATCAGCCTCAATAGCTCGTTTCACCCTCCCTTTCCAGGAGGCCAAATCATTGCTGAACATGCCCATGGCGTGATTGTTAATCTTTTTCATCTTCGGATCATCCCACGGTTGTTCTATGTTATCATCCCGGTCGGGGAACTTGAATCTCTTGTGCAACTTCGTTAGGAGCAACTGCGTCAAATGTTCTTTACTCCTTAAGTCATCGTCGTTGATGCTCGCGCATTCCCGTAGGATGCATCCTACTTTGTTCCCATAGCACTTGCGAGGTTCTTCCGGCTCTAACGGCTCAAACTTGCCAGGTGCCATCTTTGTGATCACAAGTCGTCCAATCCCTAGTTTGTTAGGATTTCGTATCCTCTGCTTCTTATGCTTCCTCTTTTCGGTATCGGCATCGGGGCCGGTACCTTCCCCGCCGGTACCTTCCCCACCGGTCTCGGCGCCGCCATCGGTGTCGGCGCCGTCGGTGCCGGCGTCGTCGGTGTCGATGTCGGCGTCAGTACCATCATCGAGGCCGACCTGCAAACCTTGCTTAGCAGTCAAATAGTCGAGGTACTCTTGTTCACCCTCATAATCCATCTCGTCTGCATCTTGGTCAGAAGGCCCAGTTTCTTCGTTGTTCGACATGTTTCCTATGATTAAGTGGCCTCATTTATTTCTAAAAGTATGAATAAATGAGAAATGACATAAAAAGAAATCTATGTGCCAGCACTCGATATGCCAACTATGTAGCACAAATCATGCCTTTATTCACGGGAAATTTCGGCATGACCTTTGCTAAAAAATGGACATATCGAGCGCCTGAAATTCACCGAAACGGAAATGAATCAACATTCCGGCGTAACATAGGCCACTCGGATCATTTTCCAAACATGACATGTCCAAAACATGACATATGCACATATCACATGTCCAGTTCAAATTTCCATATAAATTCAGCTAATTTTGAAACCTAGCTAAATTCATAACTAAATAGATAACCTAATTAATTAACATGAAGAACCCTAGCAGAGAGGGGGGGTTTACAGAGAGTGCAGGGGCGAGGAGGCAGGCCCGACGACGGCCGGCAGGGGAGAGGAGGGAGGCGAGGGCCGACGGGTCGGGGGCGAGCGCGCCGGGGTCGGGGGCGAGCGCCGGCGCCGGAGTCGGGGGCGAGCGGCTGGGTCGGGGGCGAGCGGCATGGTCGGGGGCGAGCGCGCCGGAGTCGGGGTCGAGGGCCGGGACGGGGGCGAGCGCCGGGGCTAGCGCCGGCGCCGGCGGAGTCGGGGGCGAGCGCCGGGGCCGGGTCGGGCGCGGCGGAGCGACGGGGGCCGGAGAGAGAGTGGGGATTTGGGGGGAAATGGCGGGATGAAGCTGGGCGAGTGCGAATTTTGGGTTAAGTGGACGTAGCAGTAGCGCGTTATGTAGAAACGCGCTGCTACTATATTCTGTAGCTGCAGCGGTTTCAGAGGAACGCTCTACTACTATGATCTGTAGCTGCAGCGCTTTATGAGAAACTCGCTACTACTTTGGTGCGTAGCGGCAGCGGTTTATGAGAAACACGCTACTACTAAGATCTAGCAGCAGCGGTTTTGTGGAAACGCGCTGCTACTGCCGTCGCTACTGCCAGTTTTCCTTTTTCTTTTCCTTTATTTTATCCCACTTTTATTTCCCGAGGGCAGTGAACGAAGGGAGGGCGATATATATTGCATCATTTGACGGTTAAATATGTATGCAAAATAGGAACATATATATTACACATCATTGGACCCATGCATAATAATGGCTAAGTGTGTATACAAAATAGGAACATATATATATTACACATCATTGGACCCATAACATATGTTTCCTTAGTGCTGACGTTTTCGTTTTTGAGTCAGCTTCTTTCCCTTCTTGTTCGTCGAAGAATAATTGAGCCCCTCATTGTGACTTTGCCTTTTCCATGGAGTACGATTTTTCTTAGGTAATGTAGTATTGATTCTTCTTTTGACGTATACTTCATCATCATCGTCATCTTCCCTCATTGGGTTGCCGTACTGATCATAGTCTTCCTCGTTGGCGACTCCATCCATTCCAATGATGTTCCTTTTGCCTCTCCTCACGACAACACGGCTAGGATTGCGCGGGTCAGTTATGAAGAAACATTGTGTCACGTGCTTAGCGTGTACCCATGGCTCGTTTTTTGCGATAGCGTTCACGGTAGCGCTCTTGGCGTCGGGTATAGTCATGGTAGTGAACATCCGGCTTTCTCTTTCGACATTCTTAGCCCATCTGACACGGAACATCGTCGTGTTGTGCAGTCCAGAGTAGTCAAGCTCCCAGATCTCCTCGACCCTTCCATAAAATCGTTCAGTTGTGCCGTTGTCGCTGCCGGTCATGCATTCCATCGTCACCCCTGAGTTCTGATCATCACTGTCCATATCTTTTGCCTCCGTGTAGAACGTGTATCCGTTGATATCATATGCCTGATAGGTTACGAGGTTGGGCGAGGGGCCATGTGCTAAGGCGTATATGAGCAATCCGTCCTTAGAGCCCTCCTCCGGGGGATTAGCAATAATATGCTCTTTGAACCAATGCAGGAAAGTGGAGTTGTGCTCTCTAGTAACTTCGGCGTCCGTCCTGCATACCCCCCGGTCACGATACTTCTTTGCGATAATTTCTTTGTGCAGTGCCACGAAAGGATCTACCTCGTCTAGGTGTTGTAGCACTACCAAGTTTGCTCTGTCAAAGTCGCTGCGTCGATCTGAGTATGCCACGTGCAGTTCCCTGCGACCGTTGCAGTGACCATCTCCTTCGAGCCTCCCATCGTGCTTGTTAACGGGCAAACCAACACTAACACCAGGCGGCTGGTCTGCGCCATATAGAAAATTCTCACAGAAAGAGATGCACTCTTGTGCCAAATAGCCCTGGACGATGCTTCCATCCGGACGGGACATGTTACGAACGAATCCTTTGATGATCCCATTCATCCTCTCAAACGGCATCATGTTGTGCAGGAATGACGGCCCCAGGTCTATTATGTCATCCACAATATGGACACACAGATGCACCATCACGTCGAAGAACGCGGGCGGGAAGTACATCTCAAGCTCATTCAGTATCACAACGATCTCTTCCTGTAGCCTTTGGAGCTGCTTCACACTGATCGACTTTCGAGAGATGACGTCGAAAAAGTTGCAGAGACCAATAAGCGTGTCACGGACGTGCTTGTCCATTATCCCTCTAAGGGCAACAGGTAGTATCTGCGTCATCATCACATGACAGTCATGAGACTTCATCCCGCTGAACCTTTTCTTGTCCGTGTCTAGATATCTGCTTATCTTGCCACAGTAACCGGAACTAACTTTCACTCCGGTAAGGCACTTAAAGAATTGATTGATCTCAGCCTGACTTAAGGTGAAGCAAGAGGGGGGGCAATAATCTTCTTTCTTTAATTTCTTGCCCTTCTTCTCCCGTGCCTCTGTCTCCGTCTCTGTCTCGTCTGACATTTTACGGGGCGGCATGTGCAGATCTTCCCTGATTTTCAAATCTTGCAAGTCTTTTCTTGCCTTCGGCCCATCCTTGGTCTTATCCGGCATGTTCATCAGTGTTGCGAGCAAGCTCTCAAGGACATTCTTACAGATATGCATTTGATCAAGGCAATGAGGTGTATCGAGTTTGTGCCAGTACTCCAAGTCCCAGAACACAGACCTCGTCTTCCATACCTTCAGCAGCGGCTCCGGCGCCTTTCTCATCGTCTTTCCCGGCGCGGGGCACTCATTCCAGTTTTTCAACAGCTCATCGATTTCGGCACCGCTCCGCTTACGTGGAGGTCCTCGATGCTCAGCGTGACCATTGAATAGATCTCCACGGTTTCTCCACGGGTCGTCCTGTTCAAGCCATCTTCGATGCCCCATGTACACGATTTTCCCAGACCCGCCATCTTTCCTTGACGTTAGCTGCTGAGACGTTGTATCATCCATGCACCGCGTGCATCCGCAATATCCATGGCACACCTGGCCTGCCACATATCCGTAACCGAGATAGTCCTGCACTGTCGTGATCAGCGCGGCTCTCATGTTGAAATACTCACCTTTGCTGGCGTCCCATGTCTTGGCCGGTGTTTTCCATAACGTGTCTAACTCCTCTTGAAGTAGCCCCAGATACAAATTAATATTATTTCCTGGTTGTTTCGGCCCTTGAATAAGCATGCTCATGTGAATGTACTTCGATTTCATGCACAACCAGGGGGGGAGGTTGTACATCCATACAAACACGGGCCATGTACTATGGTTGGTGTTCTGGTTGCCAAACGGATTCATGCCATCGGTACACGCGCCGAGCACGATGTTCCTTGCATCACATTCAAAATACCGATAGAAGCTGTTCAACGCTCTCCACTGGCTTCCATCCTTCACGTGTCTCAGCTTCGGATCATCTCCATCGTCGGGCTTCTTCCTCTCCGCGTGCCAGCGCATTAGCTTTGCTTCCTTGGGATCTACAAAATACCTCTGGAGACGGGGAGTGATCGGTAAGTACCATACAACTTTCTGGGGACATTTCTTCCCGGCCTTCTTGTATCGAGAAGCATTGCACACCGGACAGCTTGTTTTTTCCGCGTGCTCCTTCCGATAAATTATGCAATCGTTGATGCATGCATGGTATCTAACGTGTGGCAGATCAAGAGGGCACACGATCTTCTTGGCCTCATCAACACTAGTAGGACATAGATTACCCGCGGGAAGAACATCCTTTAGGTACTTGAGATGCTCATCGAGGCTAGTGTCGGTCCATTTGTTTTTAGCCTTCGTCTTCAGGAGTTGGAGCGTGAAACTCAACCGGGTCACCTCAGGATTGCAACCATCATACAATGGAGTGTTCGAGTCTACCACCAGTTGCTCCAGCTTAGCCTCCTCTCTAGAAGCAGCTCTCTCAGTACTCGTCTCCTTGCGAAGCAATGCTTGAACATGAGGGTCCCGCACAATTGAACTTAGTACCGACGAACTCTGCTGCGTGGAGTCCATGTCGTTCTCTCCGCCGCCATGTCCGGCCCCTTCTCCTCCGCCATGTCCGGCCCCTTCTCCGCCGCCATGTCCGGCCTCTTCCCCGCCGCCATTATCGATCATCTCTTCGTCTTGCCCCGTGTCATCATTGCCTGCCCCGTCGGCATCCTCAACATCGTCATCCTCATCTTCAATTATCCACCGAGTATAGCCA
The DNA here is from genome assembly GCF_018294505.1 of Triticum aestivum. Taxonomy (NCBI): domain Eukaryota; kingdom Viridiplantae; phylum Streptophyta; class Magnoliopsida; order Poales; family Poaceae; genus Triticum; species Triticum aestivum. The sequence continues at coordinate 10,816,495 of NC_057795.1, read as the reverse complement.
TCCATGAAACCAGTCATGAGCAGGTGCGCTTCGACACGACCATCGTCATGGGGGTCGAGCCAAACTATTCCTTTGCATTTTCGACACGGACATAAAACCTCTGTCCGGTTATTTTCTTTCATGTCTTGCACCGCCGACCGCAACCACCTGTCCACCATCGTTCCACTGACCATCGTCAACTCTGCACGGTAATAATAAAAAAATTGATTGTAAAAATGCATGCATGCATCAAAGTCATAAAAAAATTTGGCATGACCTTCCCTAAAAATAGGACATATATGGATCTAGAGTTTGCCCGGAATTCGCCGAAACGGAAATAAATCGACATTTCGGCAAAACATAGGCAACTCAAAAGCACAATTTGGCGGCGTCAACTCATGCCACACACACAATTTCCACAAACATATCACACACACATAAACACATTTCCATTTTGCAAAAGCATGAAATTTTCATCACCTCTATCTCGATGGCCGGAGATGATGTTGTAGGGAGATCAAAAGTGCACAAAGCTCTTCTTGACAAAGATAGATCTAGTTAGGGGGCAAATAGGTCACTTAACTAAATCCTACATCTACCTAGCTACCTAATTTGGAAGGAGACAACTTCAACTAGTGGAGGGGGAAGGAAAAAGAGAAAGGAGATGCATTAATGGAGGTGGTGTAGTTATGTAGGAGTAATGAAGAGAGAGAAGGTGGATAGAGAAGAGAGAGAGTAATGGGGGAGAAGTATTGAGCAGAAGAAGAGTGAGAGTGGGAGCATGTGGTGGAGGGAAGAGAGGAGAGGGGGAGGTAGGGGGAAGGGAAAAAAGGAAGGGGGAGGGGAGGGACGGGTTGGGGGTTGGTGGGGTTAGCAGTAGCGCGGGAGAGAAAACGCGCTGCTGCTAAGAACTTAGCAGCAGCGCGCTTTGTGGTAAGGCGCTACTGCTAACTGGGACAAAAAATTGTGGCAATTTGAAACTTACCAGCAGCGATCTCGAGGAAACCGCGCTACTACTACGCACTTAGCAGTAGCGTTGTTATTGCGACCGCGCTACTGCTACTTAGAGTTGGGGGAACACCGCCGGTCGATATTTGTAGCAGCGCGTTTCTGGTCGAGCGCGCTACTGCTAAATCTTTATCAGCAGAGAGTTTACGTAACCCGCGCTACAACTACTTAGCAGCAGCGCTCTATTTTGAACCACGCTGCTGCTAAGATTCTGTGTATAGGCTTTTCCCTAGTAGTGTATATTTGGATATCGGAATGGTTCCGGGTGAAATCAGGATTTTACCGGAGCACCGGGGGGTTACCGGAACCCTCCCGGGGGTTATTGGGCCTTCATGGGCCCTAAGGGAGAAGAGGAGAGGAGCCAAGAGGTGGGCTGCGCCCCCTCCCCTCCCTAGTCCGAATAGGACAAGGAGAGGGGGGCGGCGCCCCCCCTTCCTTCCCCTCTTCCTCCTCCTTCCCCCTTCTCCTTCTCCAACTAGGAAAGAAGGGAGTCCTACTCCCGGTGGGTGTAGGACTCCCCCTTGGCGCGCCCTCCTTGGCCGGCCGCCCCTCCCCCTTGGCTCCTTTATATACGGGGGCAGGGGGCACCCTAGGACACACAAGTTGATCTTCAAGATCGTTCCTTAGCCGTGTGCGGTGCCCCCTCCACCATATTCCACCTCGGTCATATCGTCGTGGAGTTTAGGCGAAGCCCTGCGCCGGTAGAACATCATCATCGTCACCACGCCGTCGTGCTGACGGAACTCATCCCCGACAATTTGCTGGATCGGAGTCCGGGGATCGTCATCGAGCTGAACGTGTGCTGAACTCGGAGGTGCCGTACGTTCGGTACTTGGATCGGTCGGAACGTGAAGACGTATGACTACATCAACCGCGTTGTCATAACGCTTCCGCTTTCGGTCTACGAGGGTACGTGGACAACACTCTCCCCTCTTGTTGCTATGCATCACCATGATCTTGCGTGTGCGTAGGAAATTTTTTGAAATTACTACGTTCCCCAACAGTCCATACACTTCGCAACTGAATGGTAAAGCCAAACGCATTATTCGTACTCTTAATGACATTACTCGTACACTCCTCATCCAGGCTAGCATGCCACCTCGTTTCTGGGTCGAAGCTCTTCACACCGCCATTATGTTGCATAATTCGCTGCCTTCCATGGCAATCCCGGATCGCATACCCTTTTGTACCTTAATTGGCTTGGATCCTGCTTATGCTGGTCTTTGGGTTATCTGATGTCTATGTTACCCCAACACCACCGCCGTTGCTCCGCACAAACTTGCGCCTCGCTCCCTGCCATGTGTGTTTCTAGGGTACCCATCACAGCATCATGGCTATCGTTGCCTTGATCGGTCCATGAGGGAGTCCTGGACTAGGGGGTGTCCGGACAGCCGGACTATCATTGTCAGCCGGACTCCAAGACTATGAAGATACAAGATTGAAGACGTCGTCCCGTGTCCGGATGGGACTTTCCTTGGCGTGGAAGGCAAGCTTGGCAATACGGATATGTAGATCTCCTACCATTGTAACCGACTCTGTGTAACCCTAGCCCTCTCCGGTGTCTATATAAGCCGGAGGGTTTTAGTCCGTAGGACACAGCCATTACAACAATCATACCATAGGCTAGCTTATAGGGTTTAGCCTCCTTGATCTCGTGGTAGATCCACTCTTGTACTACCCATATCATCAATATCAATCAAGCAGGAGTAGGGTTTTACCTCCATCGAGAGGGCCCGAACCTGGGTAAAAACATCGTGTCCCTTGTCTCCTGTTACCATCCGCCTAGACGCACAGTTCGGGACCCCCTACCCGAGATCCGCCGGTTTTGACACCGACAGTCCACCCAAAAGATCATCATCTCTCGCCATGTCGTGTTCGATGAGTCAAGCTTTCCATTTGCCTCCCTCCATCTTCGTCAACTACTACTCCTTCACTACACACTTATGATTTCTTGCAGGGTACTGAGCAGCCGACGTCGTTGATGTTGTTCATCGTGCCGGGAACGGTAACCCCGAATGCGACCCCACGGTCGCCGCCACGGTTGCCGCAACCGACCTCGCCTCCATCGCCTAGGGCACGGGCTTCTGCCGAGCGCCCTGCTGGGGGCCTTGATGGCGGCTCTGCTGGGAGTCCCTCTCGTACTGTAGCAGCATCACCGCCGGCCACATTGTCGCCAGCTCCTGCTGCTGTGGATCCACCCCGGACCCGCTGACTGCGGGCCCCCCACAGCCAAACAGTGTATTGTGCAGCCGAAAAAGATTTTTGATCTTCATGTCGAGGGTTTATCTCCAATACCGAAGATTTATCGTGGTGCTCTCAAGGATCCAAACTGGCATTCCGCTATAGTTGAGGAGTATGGTGCTCTTCTCTCTAACAACACTTGGGACCTTGTTGATCAACCTCGCAATGCTAACATCATTACTGGTAAGTGGATCTACCGTCACAAGATGAAGTCTGATGGTTCTTTGGATCGCTACAAAGCTCGTTGGGTGCTCCGTGGATTTACTAAGTGCGAAGGTATCGATTTTGATGAAACTTTCATCCATGTAGTCAAGCCATCCACTATTCGCACAATGCTCTTTCTTGCTCTCTCTAGTGACTGGTCGATTCATCAGCATGACGTCAAGAATGTGTTCCTCAATGGTACTCTCACCGAGACTGTTTATGCTCATCAGCCTTTTGGGTTCACTGATCCTCGCTTTCCTGATAAGGTTTATCGCCTCAACAAATCACTCTATGGTTTGAAACAGGCGCCTCGAGCATGGTTTCAGTGATTTTCTTCGTTCATTGCATCGGTTGGTTTCGTTGGCTCCAAGTCCGGCAGCTCGTTGTTCGTGTATCGGCGTGGCGCTGACATGGCCTATCTCCTACTCTATGTGGATGACATCATCCTGACTGCATCTTCCTCGACATTGCTGCACAGTTTGATTACCTCTCTTCGTACCGAGTTCAGTATGATACATATGGGTGATCCTCATTACTTTCTGGGCATCTCTGTCACACGCAGCAAGGACAGTCTGTTCCTCTCACAGGAGAAGTATGCAATGGATCTTCTTGACCGAGCTGGCATGTTGCAGTGCAAACCCATCTCTACTCCCGTTGATACTACCTCCAAACTTTCAGCCAAGTCCAGTGATCCAGTTGCAGATCCCACCGAGTATCTCACATTCACTCGGCCAGACATCCCTTATGTTGTGCAGCAGATTTGTCTTCATATGCATCATCCTCGGGCTAATCATTTGCTCCTTGTGAAGCATGTGCTTCACTATATCCGCGGCACCACCGGCCATGGCCTCACTTTGTTTCGACGCAGCTCCAACAAATTGATGGCTTATTCTGACACTGATTGGGCAGGTTGCCCTGATACTCGCCGGTCTACCTCAAGTTATTGTGTCTTCCTCGGCACTAACCTGGTGTCATGGTCTGCTAAGCGGTAGCACACGGTCTCTCGCTCCAGCACCGAGGCCGAATACAGGGCAGTTGCAAATGTAGTGGCTGAAACATGTTGGCTACGTCAGCTTCTTCAGGAGCTTCATCGATCGGTGACTGGTGCCACTGTGGTGTTTTGTGACAATGTGAGCTCTGTTTACATGACACAGAATCCCGTTCATCATCAGCGCACCAAGCATGTGGAGATCGATCTACACTTTGTAGAGACCGTGTCACCACAGGCGGGGTCCGGGTTCTTCACGTTCCGAGTTCTTCTCAATTTGCGGACATTTTCACCAAAGGATTACCATTCCCTCTCTTCTTGGATTTTCGGGACAGTCTTAACATTCGTCGATGCCCGTTTACGACTTAGGGAGGGTGTTAGAATACATAATCATTTTGTTTGTATAGATATACTGTTGTACAAGTGTAGACCTTGTATAGGTGTCCTTATATTGTACGATACGAACTCTGCCTTGTAACCTCTATATATTGATTAATACAAGGCACCACAATGTGTGGTTTCCCCAATCTTACATTTTCATCATCGGCGGTACGAATAAAACCTACCTAGTCAGACCTTAAGGTTCTATATATCTAATCTTAATGTGCACATTTTAAATAGAATACTAACATGCATACTAAAATAACATACATAATTTAACCACATTAATGACACATTCATAAGATGCATAGCAAACTTCAAATTTCATTAGTACAAAGGAATAGAGATCATCATTGTGGACACCGTCATGATCAAAGTATTAGGAAGCACATGGTCGGTCTATGACAGGCACACATGTGGGGGATACCAGGCCTCTGACTTCCGGGCAGAATGCAACGACCGGATCGGTCAGAGCCCACTCGTCACCACCGATAATGCCACAGAAAGGCAATGTCGATGAAGGGAATGAAGGCTCGGTGGCATCGGGTGGTGGTGAAGCATGGTGACCGCCAATCTGCATCTTCGCGACGCACAGTGCTTTGCTGCACCCTTTGGTACTTTTCTGGTGACGGGTCGGCACCTGGACAGAGATGAGGTACACAAGGAAGACAGCCAGAAACAATGGAAGCCAGGAGAAAATGTCACACGGGCAGCGAGGGTTTGGAATGGGGATGGGCAGTGGGTGACCGATTATAACAGGCCAGATACAAACTAACTCTGTCTGTCGGGAAACCCGAAGGGTCATATTTGAATCGGCTACATAGACATTCAGTGATAATCTTTCACCCATTTTTATCATCGGACCATCTTGTTTTAGTCTGCATTGTAATAAATATCAATCCGAGCACAAATATCCTTATTATGGACGCCTCCGAAGTGTACGGTCAGTGCTAAGTATCACCAGTGATGCATGTCACAGGAAGGTCAGTGATGAGCGGTTAGTGCTATTTGAATATGTAGTTGTGGTCGGTGGTGTGGTGACGTTGGTACGTAGGGTGCGATGTGTGCTATGGATTTCCCTTTTGATGGTGTTCTTGTGTTGTCTTGGCAGATGAGATGGTGTCATGCAGCCACTCATCGGTGGAGTCCACAGTGTTTCATCTCTCTCTCTCTCTCTCTCTCTCTCTGTGTGTGTGTGTGTGTGCGCGCGCGCGCGCGTGTGTGTGTGTGTGTGCTTTGTTTGTGCAGGAGTGTTTTTTCGGTTGTCTCTATTTTCCCCGTGTACTCCATGTGTGCTTTGTTTCACTTCAACCTATCTTGTAGGAGGTTGCAAGGCTTCAGACGCGAAATGAATATTCAGGTGGGAATTTAGTCCCCACCGTGACCGTTAAGAATACTTATTTCCAAAGGAGTCACACTTGTTTGTGCATGCATGCATTCTTCATGTGAAGAGAGAGAGAGAGAGAGAGAGAGAGAGAGAGAGAGAGACGCTATACACCATGAACAAGATTGCAGGTAGTTAGGTGTGCGGTGATATACTCATGAGTCATGACTACATACATAGCTATCAGATGATCTACCTAGTAGCATTTGCCTGGTGGATATATAAGTCTATCTCAAAGTGTACATCTTCCTTCCTCCACTAAAAGATAGTAATAGCAAGTCAGCTAGCTATAGCTATACTCGATGGAAGCAAGTAGTCAGGGACTAGCAGCTAGTTATTCTGATACAGTAACTATTACTAGTCTCAAAACCATTCTACGATGTACATACAGGTAATTGTTATGAGATGTTGGAGTAAAACAATCAGGCCAGGTGTTTTCTGATACGAGACGTTTGAAAGGGTAGATCCAGCCATGGAGGGAGAGTGGCATGTCATTCCAATTACCGAATCCATCCATCAACAGTGGTAGTGCGAAGCGCCGGGAGGTCCACTGCGTCCATGGGCCCAGGATGCAACGAGGGGTCCTACTGCGACTTATCACCACCCGACCTCCCCGTGCCAGGTCGGTCCTCTATCGGCTCCACCATGCTTGTCCATATCCTATTTAGTTAATTGGCACTATTGATTTTACACGCACACATATTGAGCG